>NW_021938789.1:9288079-9538203 GCF_001715985.3 Manacus vitellinus | reverse complement strand
CGCGCGTTTTTTTCGTCAGGGTGAGCTCTGCAGTGAGCCGGGATCCTCATCCGAGAGCTGGGGGAAAGGGGCAGATGTGGTGGTAAACGTGGGGTTGTATCTTGTGCACACACATGCAGAGCGAGCAGCTGAAGAAACTACCACATCGGCCGGTATTCCAGCAGAGGCAGAGCTGCGGTACCCGCGCTACTCTGCAGTTTGCAGATCAAGGACTAAGCAGCATGTTAGAGGAAGAGGTCTCCACAGTTTTAGTAATTGGAAAGGGGATGAAGGAAAGGCTGCTAGTGGGAGTATGTGGGGTCTGTCGTATCTTGGTACCTTGGTGTTGGGACATGTAGGCAGCACTCATCAGTTCACCTTTGCCAAAAACTGCCTGTTTATGGGCTGGACTTACTGTGTTTTAAAATTTTCTGTGTGATGCTGAAAAGTAATCTCACAAGAAACGCTCTATGAATACTGGGGTAAATGCATCATTTAAAATCAAGTTATATATATTTGTTCATTTAGTGAAAATGTGCTTTAAATATTTATGCAGTCAGCTGAAAATCAGACCTGCTGATGTTCAAAGGAAGGTATCTCCCCTGGAATTTTTACAGGTCTGTTTCTGTTTGCAAATGGCTGTGACTTGTAAAACAGCAGGATTTTTTGTTGCTTCTTTTTTAATTTATGTATTTTGAAATTATGGAGAAGCTGCTCAAACCAAACTGGATTCTGAATACCCAGTTTTTCATCACTTGAGCGCTTACTCATTTTGAACCTACAGCAAGCAAGTCAGGTGCGTACTGAGGCTGCCTTGTGTGTAAGATGCTATTTGTGTAGTATTTCTCAGAGCTGCCAGGCTGCTATTCTGCAGTCAGTCCCTAGTGCTTGTTAGGTTTATTTGCTTCCTGCTCCTCCTATGGCAACAGGTTGTAAATGTTGGTAGGCTTAGGGCAGATTTAGTTACAGAAAACTATACCTTTTTAGCTTACCAGCATCTAACTAGGCTTGCTCTTTTGGGTCTTTTGAATGGAAAGGTAGTGGTGTGGGTTTGGTCTTTTTTGATGCATATTTAGGATTTTTAATCTGCCTGTAACTATCTGTTTTGTGGCTCTTCTCATTCGTTTCACTCTTCAGGTGGTTGCTGGTTCGGATGCAATCTCACTCAAGGGGATTATGGACTTGGATCTTCAAATGTATAATTAAAAAATGTAACAAATGTACCCAGCACCTTTGTGTGGGCTTCCTATGGACAACTGCATCTTCCATCATCCTGCCCCATCCTGGTTCATTGCCAGCGGGATCCACCATTGAGCTTTAGCAATGTAGCCCCTGGTTGAATTTCAGTTCAGGGGGTTAATCATCGTTGCACCAGTGCACTGCAGTGTTGTGTTTGCGTGAATTGCAGTGTTGAACAGAAGGAGGCCAGTCCCATTGAAACAAGGAGCTGGATATCCTGCTGCCTCTGAGCTCTGTTATCTAGAGTTGATGTATCATGGAAGCAGTTGCTGAACTAATGCATCTTGCTCTGTCTCCTCTCCCCTTGTTAAAATTACAGTGGAGGTGCTGAAGTTTTACTGGTTTTGGAAAAGATTAGAATATTTTTAATAACGGATAGGATATATCTGAGATATGATAATGCTGCTGCATGTGTGAGCGATGGTGTTCTCAACAGATAGCATTTAAAACCCCAGGAATTACGTTTAGTGACTTGCATGTGTAGAATATTAGTGTTAACTACAGAATAAAATACAAAAGCTCGAATCTTTTAAAGATGGCCACTTGCAAACAGAAAATAATTTAAAGATTTTCACTATTATATATCTTGTTATGTATCTTCATGGGGTGTGTGGTTCTGGTTTCTCTTTTTATTGAAACATAGTAATGAAATGAGTAGCTTATTTGATAATTAATGTAAGCATTTCAAAGTTTCACACAGCTTCTTTACATTCACTGTTTACTTGAACTTGGGGAGAGTTGTAATGGCAGTGCCTGTAGCTCACTGACTGCAGTGATGCCACACTGTGTCTGAGGAAATGAGATGGCCACATGCTGCAATGAAGATTAGCATAAACTGCTGAGAGAACTTGAGTTCTCTTTATATGTGTCACCACTGTGTATGCCATTCTTGCAGTTCTTACAATTACAAGTTTCATGGATAGATTTTTTCCTCTTTAATACTGTTTATCCAGCATATTTAACTACTAGTATGCTCCCAGCTAAGTTTCTTTTAGATATCAAGAAAAGGATAACTGCTGGGAACTTTTTACATCTGAGTTATTTTTAAGTAGGTTGAATACATATTGGATACTCAGAGGTATCCTGAGTTATAGGTTTAATGGTGTTTCCGCAAGTTTCTGATCATTATTAATATAACCTTGAAAATATATTAGTGTTTTATGTAGTATAGAGGAGAACTGGTGTCAGACTGGAGGATTATATATACCGTGTTTACTGTGATACATTTGCCAACAAAGAGAGAAGAATGGAGTATGGTCAGAATTCTGCAGATTCTTTGATTTGCATGAAACTCACCTGAACTTTATAAAACTTAACTGAAAATTATGAGGAGTTGGAGACTTTAGTAGTGTCTTCGGAATTGAAAATTTATGTGTCTCCACTTAGCAGGCTATTGTTAGTATTTGCGGTACAAGGAGTGTCCTTGTCTTGAAAGTGCCCACTTTGTCTTGGCTAATACATGACTTTGCATTTCTAGCAGGTGTAGCGATTGTTTTCCCATGTTGGGGGGACATTTTGACGGTGCTTTATTTGCCCGTTTGTGCAATTAGATAGACTCTAAATTGTCCTTAGTCTAAAATCTATCAAAAAAACCCAAAGCTCATGTGTACTTTCTCTTCTGCTCTCTTTCTAGAATAGCAGAATGCACCACAGAGAACATGCTTTGCCTTAAGACACGAGTTAGAGAAGTCATCTTCAGCTTTCACAATCACACCTACCAATTCCCTGACTTAGAAAACATAAACCTGACTTAGAAAAATTGTTCAAACCTCTTTTTAAGAAAACCAAGTTGAATAGTAGTATATCAGACTTCTACAATCTTCACTGTTCTGTCATTAAGGCAAAATAATTTTTTTCCCCACTTAGGTCTGGTTTTGTGATATTTTGTCCTGTAGAGTTTCTGTAGATTTTATAATGAACTGCAGCCTAAGCAGTTCTAACTTTCTGACCTTTCTGTGTTCAACCCTAGAGCAAGAGATGCATAAAATAAAATTCCACTAAAATATCTTTTAGACTGAAAAAAAACTGGTCTTAAAAAAAAATTAAAGGAGGAAAATTAATATTTTGGATCTAGACTTTTTTTTCTTTCATTAATCTTTAGCAAAATATTCTTTTCCAGATAAGAAAATACTCATGGTGTAATGTGTTCTAAATTACTGTGTTCCTGTGTTGAACATCATATTGCGGAGTGGTTGCTAAGATCATCTTTTTGAATAAGGCTTGGATAATTGTCCTATTTGTAGCATTATTACTGTTCATTCTTCTTGATTTTCGCAAGGCATGAGGGGGAAAGATAGGCTGGAATTTTCCCTCTTAACTCAGTTGGACTGTGGGGAAACAAAACTGTCTCTAGTTCTTTGATCTGATCTTGTATTCCTTTGTTCCATATTTTTCTTGATCTTGATCTCTCCTTTGAGTGCAGCACAGACTACTGAACAGTGTGGTTTCTTGCAAGTCAATACTGGTTTTCAGAAAGGTAGCCTGTGTTTTACTGGAGACTGTAAAGCATGGGAGAGACTTAGGTCTCACCTTACTACATGTTTAAAGTCTTCCATCTTCAGCATCTCTTTGACCTGGAAATACCTTGGAAGTAAAGGTGTTGGTGTAGAATTGGGCTGACTGAAGCTCTGAGGTTATTTTGCTCTCATGGTTGCAGGGGAATGGTCTGAACACTGTGGCCCATGCAGAAGTGAAGGAATTTTACCTGGCTCTACTAGATGCAGTCACTGGTTTTGTCAGAAACCTAGGGGTGTTTCTCTTTACGCTTCTTAAGTAGTGGTTGATTAAGCTACTGTGATTTTGTACATTCAAAATGTTCTTGAACCTGTGTAAGCACCCAAAGTTAATGACACTGAGCTTTAGCAATTTGTGAATAGAAATTGTTGAGTTGACTTCCCCAGTTCCTAGGGAGAGCCTTGAGGTAGCTGGAACTAATAGAAAGTAATTGTTGACACCCATTGTCATCTGTCAGGAGGGTGAAGTTTTGTTGGTTTTGGTAACTTTTCAGTGATGAATATTTTTTTTTTCCTTGGTCTTGAAGGACAGTTAGGAGTATCTAGCAGTGAAGATTTTACTCAAAGGTTTAGATTAAAGAAACTACAGGATATGACTTGTAATAATTGTCATCAACTACAGAACTATCAGGTGGCTGATTAAATGCATTGTGTAACTGTTGTGACACGACATATTGTACTTAGTCAAAAGCACAATTCATACACTGTTCTTTTAGTTTTGTTTCCCTCGGAGCTGTACCAATGCTCTGCTTTGTTTTTGAAAACTCACTGACCTGGAACTGTGCATAATTGTTTTTTCCACCTCTTTCAAGTACAGTGTATGTAGTATACCATATTATTCACAAACTTCAATGTTTTTTTTTCTTTCCTATCCTATCCAGCACACTTTTCCAACTATTGATATGTTCAGTTTCCACAGAAGGTTGCAGGTTATCTTGCACTTTCCTATTTACTTGCACATATCTTAATGAGCTCTTTCTTTCTTGTTTTTTTTTTTTTTTGCCAGAGATGGTGCGCTGAGTCATTTCCACAAGAGGCTGC
Source organism: Manacus vitellinus (assembly GCF_001715985.3). Taxonomy (NCBI): domain Eukaryota; kingdom Metazoa; phylum Chordata; class Aves; order Passeriformes; family Pipridae; genus Manacus; species Manacus vitellinus. The sequence continues at coordinate 9,533,431 of NW_021938789.1, read as the reverse complement.
TGTACCACTCTGAAGTTGGAATACATTAAAGAATTGAAGGTGTGAGAGTGTACCACTGTTCTCCTGGCTAAAAAACTGCCCCCCCAACTGAATGTACTGAAGATTTCTAGACTTGGTCGGACAAATATCTCTACCTCCAGTTTTATGAATACTGCTAGCTATGGCTGTGGAACTCTGTCTGCTGCTGCTGCTGTTTTGTGGAAGTACTATTTCAGAGGTACAGCCTATATACAAACCACCTCCTGGGACTTTGGATTTTGGATTTGTACCATCCAAGACGTATGATACAGGTGCATACCATGAACCTGGGTCAATAGGAATTTTGTTTAAAATAGTACACGCATTCCTGTACTTAGTGCAGCCAAATTCTTTTCCTCAAGGTAAGCAGATAAACTACTTTTTTTTAAATACAGACTTGTTATTGATGCTATCACCCTATTGTAGATACCAAGGCCGTAGTCAGGAAGTAAATTACATGAAGGGCTTTGTAAGTAGCATGTGTTATGGCCTGGAAATGTGTACAGTTCTCTATAAAAGAACATTTTTCTGCTAAGCATGGTGGGGAGGAGGTTGTTAATGAAAATGAAATATCGGGGAAGTTTCAAATCTTACCTATCTCAAAGCTGTCACTGATGCATTTCAGGCTTTTTTGCATAACTGAAACAGCATGAGACAGTAGAGGATAAACTGCTTTGTATTTAGTGTTAAATCCATAAGAGACAACTCTCTGAGAGAGGTGGTTATAATATTAAAAGATTTTGCCTAGGAAATGGAAAATTTGAAATAAATTTTATTTGTTTTCAAGTCTGTGCATCCATGGTCAAATTTTATATAAGGACGGTTCTGTTATGCAGCCTTGTGTAGCTTCTTGTGCCTTTGAAAGCTATCAAGTTAAGACTTGAAACTGTATTTGTTTTATTGAGATGTTTTTCCATTCCTTTCCTACTAAATTGTCCCTTCTAAAGGAAAAGTTAAGATATCAGAGAAGTATGTGTTTATTGAGGTTGCATTGATTAAAAGGTGCTTTTGGAAACCTTGTGTGTTTGTGGATGTGGTAATTATATGAACTGAACTTTTCGACCAACTTTTTGTTTCATTTAGCTCTTAAAGTGCTAATGTGTTTGTATAATATTGGCATTTGAAATTATATTGAGGTGAACCTTTGATAAAATCTAAGAACGGCTTTGGTTTGTAACTCCTTTTGGTTATTTAGCTGTGACTGTATAAGAGGTGTTTATATTATTTCGTAGTACAGCTTTCAATTTATACATTCAAACTTTTAGTAATTAAAGCCTAAAATAAGTTCTTTGGTCAAATTGTTCACATAGATTTATGATATCTTTGAACTACTGTATGCTTGTATTTTTGATGTTTCTTCATGCAGCTCTGACAGAGCTGTAGCAGAATGAGCTCAAGTGAAATGGACTGAATGAATTCTATTTAGACAAGTGCTCAGAGTCCCAGGGGTTAACAGCAGAGTAGCATCCTGGCCTGTTACCTGCAGGATCTGTCCTTTGAGCAGGTCTTGCACGAGATGTAATGAGGGCAGTTGTATGAGGGTGACAGTAATGTCACCTTTTGGAGGAACCGTTTCCAGATACCTCTGCTTCTTTTCCTTCATTCCTTCTGTTAATTATGCAGGTGAACTATTTACCTCTCTGTGAGACCTGGGAGGTGAGGATTGCCATCTGCATTGAACTCTTAGAAACAGGAATTCATTCTGCCTAAAGCCTGCTTGAATTGAATCAAGAGGAAACTTGATTTCAGTGAGATGTTTACTGTGGTTTTATATTATCAGCAATTTGGTCTGTAATCTCGTATGTCAAAATTAATATCATGTGAATAATTAGTGAATCATGTGAATAAAAGCATGTGAATAATTAGTGAATATAGAATTTATGATTAAGATTATTGTCCTGTGGGACTGCTTGTAGTGAGTTCTGCATCACGTTGGTGTGGTGAACTCCAGTGTTAAAGAGAAAGGAGACATCCGGAAGTAGATCATTTGTTCTTAGCTTCTAAGGTTTAAACATGTCATACCTCTCTTTCCTTCCTTGAAGATACTTTTTGCCAAATCAGTTATTTTCAGAAGTTTGGCTTTCATTACTTGAATTAGGTGAAGTCCTGTTCCAATGCCCCCACATGCTTCGCTGCAAAACACAGATTTGACGGATCATGTCAGTTTGAGTCATACCATTTAATTGGCTAATCCACATAATCTCTTTTGCCATATGCTGTTCTATTTTCACATTCAGTGTATTAGTGGTGTAGTTACATATTTGAAATGCCTTTTTTTTTTTTAATTCCAACTTGAAATAGAGTTAATTCTGATTCAGTGATGAAAATAAACATAATGACAAATGGGCACTGGAAGCAAGTCTTTTGGTGTTTCTAACTCAAAACTTCATTATTCTGCTTGGACTGGTGGTTCAGAATAGCTTGCTCCAGGTTCATGCCCCAGTGTATTGCATATAAGATACAGAATGAGATACAGAAGTATGATTTGTGTGCAGGACTTGGCATCAATCACTTTAGACCTTTGATCTTAGTAGTCTTATCTTTCTTCCTAATACTTGGAAGTACTTGATGTTCAGTTTTCCAATCTACTATTAGTACTCTTAGCTGAGCAGAAAAGAAGTGATAGCATTGTCTTAGCTGCATATAGATATTCCTGCCTTTGCAAGTCATCTTGATGCTTGGAACAGTGCTCTGATGGATCTGAATCTGTTACAGTATTGCATTCATACTCCTTCATTCCCAAGTATGCCTTTTAGGAAGAAGGCTAGTTACTAGATGATGTACTGCTGTAAATGGGAGTGCATCTACTCAAGTGTAAATAAACTGATATGTGTGGAAGCAGTTTCCACTTCGAGTTAATGATACAGTGTTTGGAAAAGACTGTTTGGTCGCTGGTTTGCTACCTGAGGCTCAGTAAATCACTTTAATCTTGGTGTGCCTTTGTTTCTCCATTTATGAAATGGAAACGGTGGTGCTACTACTTCTTTTGTTGAGGACTGTGTAGGATAGAGCACTACTATTCTTTCTTGTTAATAGCACCACTCTCACAGTATGTTGTGAGTTGGAAGGGACCTGCAGGGATCATCATGTCCAGCTCTTGAGTGAGTGACTCATATGGGGATCAAACCCACGACCTTCATGTTATTAGCACCATACTCTAACCACCTGAGCTCATCTCAGTAGGAGAATTGCAAGTTGTTTCTATCACTCAGCTAAGAAAGAGGACATCTAACAAAACAAATTGTTTTTCTTTTACCGAGAAATTGTCATAAACTGCAGCATTAATTTATCAATAAAGTTGTTAGTTCATGGTTGTGAGATGGTGCATGTCACCTATTGTGTTGGAAACCTTCAGATGTGAACTTGGTGCAGAGAGGGAATGGTCAGTGTGATACTGTGGCTGCTGTGAAGTACCTTAGTTTTGTCTTTGTTCCCATGGAAACAGTTGTTGCAGTAAGACAATGTTAATGTGAGATTCCACTTCCCAGCAGGATGTGCACAACAAATTTTTGGCTTCACAGGTTGTGTTTTATAAGAAAATTTGAAGAGTTCACAAAGGAAACAAGCTGGGAAACAAGCTCTTGCTCCTATTTTTAGGTGAAATAAGACCAAAACCGATAGGCTTGTTTATCTTACTCTGCTGTACCTGAATGTCTTGCAGGCCAACTCTGCCAGTTAAGTTACAGTTGCTTTGTTCCAGCATCTGTATTTTATTTGAAATAACCCTGTTTATGCTGAAGCAGGAGTAAAACTTAAACATAAAAATCAGCTGTTGAATGCAGGTACTTCCTGGGCAAAAGATAGTATGAAGAGTTAAATATACGATTTTCCTGTTTAGAAAATGAACAAACTGATTTTTAGACCTGGATTACACCTTTCAATTCTTTCTGATTGTGGAATCTTTGTTGTTGAACAGTTTGAGAATAGGAGTGAGGATCATAACTTGACTATTTTAATGGAAAGTCCTGTCTCCAATCCCGTTTGGTCTGTCTTTCTCCTCATCTGGTCAGCCTTAAAGCCACTGCAGATTGTGAAGTTCAGCAAGTTAGTCATTGTTGTCTCTGTAATGATTTATGGTCTTAAGCTGTGCCAGGGGAGGTTTTGGTTGGATATTATGAAGAAATCTTTTATAGAGAAAGTAATCAGGCATTGGAATGGGCTGCCCAGGGAGGTGGTGGATTCACTGTCCCTGGAGGTTTTTAAGATGAGACTGGATGTCTTAGTGCCATGGTCTAGTAACCATGGTGGGGTTGGATCAAGGGTTGGACTTGATGATCTTGGAGGTCTTTTCCAGCTCGGTTGATTCTATGATTCTATGAATATCTCACATGACTGTATTCAGCAAATAAAGCATTTTAATCTATTTTCAAGAACAAACATGTGACTTGATGTGAAAATAAACTCTATCTGCAGCTAGTATAGCTGTAATAGAAAATGCATATTCAAAACACTGTTGTTGTGGATGGGTTTGATGAGTTCCTAGGATAGTGACTTTTTAAATCTGTTGGCTGTGAGTTCCTAAAGCAAGTAAGCAAAACACTTTATCACTCTCTCACTTAAACTTGAGTTAGTCAGAATTGTTTTTGTGTGTGGGTAAAACTAGCTTCTTTGCCTTTTGTAACTATTTAATTCTTGGTTGCCTGTTTTTACTTTAGTTTTGCTTCCTGTTAGTAATAGATCTTCCACAACTGCCCTACAAAAAACAAATTCCTGTGTCTGGACGTTGGAGCTAAGCTCAGTTATGCATAGCTGGTAGTGCCCTTTTTTTTTTAAACTTGAGACTTACTCAGGAGCTTTGGGCATGTCCACACGAGCATGTGGTGAAAGGACTGCTCTGGCTCTGCAGATGCTGCAGTCCAGCACCATAAGATTTTGCTCAGGTACCCACAGCCATTATGATGCTATATAAAAAACTGAAGTTAGAATATCCTTTTTTCCAGTTGTGTGAAGTCTCAGTTTTAGTTTGGGTGTGAAACTGTGCTGATATGATTGACTGCTTTTTTGAGCTAGTGTTTGATAGCTACCCCCCTGTTCATGTGGGCTGGTTTTCTTAAAAGCTTGCATCCTGGAGCTGGGAGCACAGATGGAATTGCTGGTGCAGGAGCTGAGAAGAGGGGAAGAGCAAGATCTGCCCTTTAGTGAGTTAGCTGTTAGACTGGCAAAGTTCTACTGTGAAATGACAGTTTCAGTAAGCTGTAGAGTTGGTGCCTTCACCACATCCCTGTAACTATTTTTGTTCCATTGCTGTGACAAGAGCTGTGATGTGAATTTAGAATAGTAACTGAATTGTGTATGTAAAAAATGCAAGTCCCCGGTGACAGGTGTTACATACAGCAGTGGTAATGTCATTTGTGTGGAATTGGGGTAAGAACTTAAGAGTGCTCCTTATTTTGGTAATATGGTGTATGCATTGGAAGAAATTTCTTGTGTGTTATGTTGGAAATATTTGGGAAGAAGGAGCAGCAGGAATATACAAGATAAATTAACCTCTTCTTTTTTCTGCCCACTCAGATACATTTAAGGAAGTAGTATTTAAAAAAATCATTGCTCATTTCATGCTGGGAAGTTAAGAGATGCTCTATTTGATGACATACCCATGTAAACAAGGAACAGTCTGAGAACATTTCTGAGTCGGATTTAAGGCTGGCTTTTTAATTTACTGAGGCATCAGAAGAGCAATTACTTTTTCCCTCAGCTATTCCAAACTGCAGACTCTCTAATAGATTACTTGTCAAGAGGATTTTTTGGGTACAGGGAGGAGACACAGGTTTTAGGGAGGGCAGACTTATATAGATTATCTACTAGAGGCTACCACAGAAAATTACAGTTGCAGACGTTAATACTTCTCTGATGTCTTCTTGCCCGCTTCTTTTGGATTATGTAAACAAGGAATCTCTTTTGCAGACAGGTATTATATGTGGAAAATATGGAAATAATTTTTTAATCAGGGTACTATAGCTGATAATCTGAAAATCTTACTCTATATGCACATCTGGAATCCTTTTTCTCAGTATCCTCAGTGCTTACCCTGATCTGGTTTAATAGTGCCTGCCAGCTGTGCCTAGGAGAAAAACATGCCTTGTCAGCAGCTGGAAAATGACAATTCAACTTTACAATTACAACACTATTAGACTAGAAGGGAGAAACTAATGAAAATGAACCTCAGGTAGAGTTTGAGGGAATTTGGGTTACTTTCTATGGGGAGTGTACTCAGAGGTGGCATTTCCACAGATGGCTGTGGTAATAGCTGGAGGGTACCTCAAACAGCAATGCCTCGTGGAGTTTAGATAATAATTATCAATTTAGTGGGCTTATAGTTGTGTAGTCAATACAGACTCAACTTGTATTTCCCAAATCTAAAGTGCCTTCTCCCACGATGTTAATGGAGGACACAGGTGTAACCAGAGAGCTGATCAGCAGCATTCCCTGCTTCAGTGCACAAGAGAGAAGTTCTAGACACAGTTAAATCCAGGGGTGCTAACTACAGGGAAGGGAAGGGTCTGAGGTACAGGATGGTATTGTGACTGAATGTGGCCTTGTTGTTTGTTCATCATTTGAGGTAAAGGGGCTTCATTGGTACAGTTTGAATATTTTTAAAGAAATAAGCAAAGGTACCATGTCCTAGAAATGCCTATATTTAGCTAATTAGTACTGTTGTATGGTGTGTATATTGGGACTGTGGTTGGTAATGTTAGCTGTGTTGAATGTAGCATGGTGTCTTTGAACTAGCAATTACAGTAAAACACTGAATTAAGCTCTGTGTGCATTCATTGTTCTTAATCTAAAGGTTTGCCAATCCCATTTAGTATCTCAAGGAGATAAGCACCTTGGGCATCAACTTGGTCAAAGCCCAAGTTCTGCCTTTCAGATGCCAGGGCACAATGGCAGTCAGAGTACACCATGTGAAGAAGGCAGTTCTTTGTGTTCCTCCCTCTGTGAACAGGAAATCTAAACCACTAAAAGCATGGTAGTTTGTTTGAGACTTCCAGAGCATATCTGCAGCATCTTGTATGGTGAGAAGTGGGACAGAACAGGTTTTGGGTGAGCCATATTTTTGATAATGTGTACCATGCATGAACCTCTTTGAAAAGAGATTTCCGTAACTGCAGAAATCTTAGGGTTTTCAGGCCACTGGGCTGAGGTTTCCTAATTTTCCCAGCTTAACAGTGTCTGGTACTTTGCTGTCCCTTCTCCCTCTTCATTTAATTTTTACAGGATTATCTATTCACATAGTGCTGAATCTCATTATAATTTTTAACTTGTAGTTCGTGAAACTGATGGGGAGAGAGTGGAGGGGGGATGTCACTGAATTTAGTGGAATGATGGTTTCACGAGCCTCTAAGGGACCTCTCAGTTCCTTCATCATCTTGACTATCATGAAGCATTTTGAGTTAATCATGAGAGACACTGTCCTGCCTGTTTTTGGAAAAGCAGTCATTTGACTCTCTCTTTTCTTTAAAATACACCATCATAATAAGATGGCATTAGCCTAGCCCTCTTAATTTTGTCTGGTAATTTGCATTGGTGGTTGTTCACAAAGTAACAAACTCCTAAATCTTGTTCAGTGGTGGCTTTTTCTTGAATGATTTCAACTGAAGAAGGATTTGATAGATCTTTGCAACAAGTCTTTCCACAGTCATATTCAATGTTTAATTACATTGAAAATGATGACAATTACAATTTTTTCCTCTCCCTTTTTCTCATTGTTATTTTTGCTTCTGAAGATACACTGTGCAACTTTTACATCTTAACCAAAGTGATGCTTTTTTCTAAGTGAATATGCACTATTAAAAAGTTGCTGGAGCAAAATAAATGTGTAAGTAATAATTTTAGTGGGCTTTTTTAACAGTATTAAATTTTTACGTGTAGGTATGAAAACTTTTGAGTATACTTATTTCTTTTTCCACTAGTGAGTTGTCTTCATGTTAGAAGGAAAACCAGCTGCCACAAAGGCCAGCCAGTGTAGTTTACACTGACTAATCTGTATCAGAATATACATCTTAGTGTAAGCCTACCAATTAAAAAAAAAAAAACCAACCAAACCTGCTTTGACACTTTTTTCAACATACAGATAGATTTCTTATCTAAAAACACTTCTGTGATTAAATTATGACCTGTATTGCATCACAACATAGTCAAGATCTTTCTTATATCTGAAAATACACCAAATTATTTTATTTTTGTGAACTTTAAACAGTGATTAAAGTTGTGAATGTGAATATTCTTGAATATTAAGTATTGCTTTGGCTCTTTAACTCAGCTGAAACATGCCTGGCTGTACCTGTAAAGAACAAATCAAAACTTCGGGCCTAATTAACTTTCTTCAGAGTAGCAACTTTATTTTTTGCTTTGATTTTCTGAGTGAAGTAATGATCTCTGTAATACTTTGAACCCAATATGCATGACCCAGTTATCAAACATGGAAAATTGTGACCCTTGCAAAAAAATGGGAAAACAGGGGAAAAGGAATTCCGAGGAATCTCAGGGAAGCTGCCAGAATGCCAGTTGCTGAGGTAATCTGGTCAACAGGGCTCTGGTGTGTCATTCCCAATTAATTATCTGTGTTCATATTTCCAATAATCCAAGTTATGAAGGTGAGGATTTTCTGTGCTTTCCTTAGTTTACAGCAGCTCTTGAGGAGAGAAGGGAAGAGGAAAAATGCTGTTCATACAAACTAAATATTTACTACTTTGATCAAAGTCACAAGTCCAGTGTGTCTACACAACCCACTCTATCAAGAAGTTGCTCAGCCTGTGCAGTGTGCTAAAACAGACAAGCATGTACAGTGCACCAAGTAAAATCTTTGCCCATAATCTGTTGTAAATCCTTACCAGATGGTGGCCTAGGGAGAACTTTAGGCAGCTACTGCAAACAAAGCAAGTGGCAAAAAATAGCTGTCGTGGCACAAACAATGTGCTACAGAAGTTTTGTTGCCTTCAGAAAATGAAAGAATGCTGTTTCTGTGTGAAATACTTCTTCAAAGCTTTCTACTTCCCTTCGCGTCTGTGTGATGCATGCAAATTTATTGCAGCGTCCCAAGGAAGGATTTTTCTAAAGGCTTCTCTCTTTTTGTTCTTTTTCCAAAGCTTCAGCAAGAACAGAACTTTCTCTGTAGCAAAGAACAACTAGAAAGCCCCTGCAAAGGTTATTTTCAAAGGAGAAATCTTTCATTCTATGTGTCCTGTAACCGTCAATATTGTGGCTATTTCCTTTTTCTTCAAACCTTTTCTTTGGCCAGGCTCTTTAAGGTTGTCTGTGCATGTCAATGGAAAGCAGAGTATGCCTGAAGAGAAAATGTGACTGCACTAAAGGAATAACCTCAAGTTTGGGGCAGTTCTAAGGTGTGGGGATTTCCTGTGGAAGACTTAAATTACCTATTTGGTCTTCCTGACCAACTTCAGTTTTTTGGAAATTGGGGAACTTTTTTTGTCCATGAACAAAGTTCATTGACTGTTACTGTTATCTGATCCACTGCTGTATAATTTCTTCACTGGAGCAATGTTATTTTCTGTCAGGAAGGGTGCTGAGGGGGTCTCCTTAATTTCACATTCTGGTTCCTTCAGCAGCGTTGCTGCCAGGCAATTACTTGTCTTCAGCAGTTCCACCATGCTTAGTCCTACCTGTGCTCCCTGCTTAGACCACTCCTACATTTTCAGTCCTGCTCATAGCTGTTCATCTCTTCATTACCTAGTTCATATTGCAGCTCTGCTCCCCACTTGCTCTCACGTTGCCCTGCACTGTGTGCAGTATAAGCTAATGCACATTTCTAGATAGTCTGGTAGCTTGTCCTTTCAATTATGAATAAAGCAGCATATGCTTTATAACTGTGACAAGACCTTAAAGATGTATTAACTGTGTTTTTGTTTGTGTCATATTGTGTGTTGTTGAATTTTATGACAGCCAGAGTACTGTAGCATAACAATATTTAATTAAAGAATGTGGAGTCAAGGAATGGGAATGGACGATGATGGTGTGGATGAGAGGAAACAGCAGACTGAAGGCAGAAAAGGATGAAAAGACAGATTGCCATAGTAGATGAGAAGTTGAAATACCTAAGCAATTTAATATGTATTTGTTGGGGTTTTTTACCTCCATTCAAACAAGTTCTTCCAGACATTGTGGAATAACAAGTTCTAGGGCTTTGTTTTGCACATCAGGGATGAGGTACAGCAACGAGGCTCCTTTCTTACTTGCCTTTTTTCCTTGTCCAAAGGCATGGCTGATAATTTAGTTTTTGAACATTATTTCTTTAATGCAGGTGAATAGACAGGTGATTGAACAGAGAATTTCCTTTCACCATGTCTGTAATATAAGTAGATGATCTTGTGTGTGGGCTACAACAGTGAGGGAAGGTCAGTGTGTCACTTGGGAGTTGTGCTTGAAGGGAAGAGGGCCAGAATGACCTCTGGCCTGGAACAGGAGGATGGAAGCTGAATCAACCTGATGTTCCAAGTAACTCAAGGGAAAAAAAAACTCAGTGAATTGTATGGAGAGAGACTTGGCCTAAAAGTTGGGGGAGAAATTATCTGAGAAGGCTGGGGTTTTCTTCTTAGTTTAGAGAAAAGGGTCTGTGTGAGGAGGACATTGTGAAGAGGAGAGTGAAGCTTTTCGGGCTAGAGTTGGAAAGGAATGGTTTAGACTGTATGAGTGACTGCATGGATTAGGCTTCTTATCTGTGGACTAAAGTGATCTCTTATTGTATGGGAAGACCTCCTTGTGTGGGAGCCTTCCCACATGGCCTACAGAGTGAGTTTCCTTCCTGCACAGGGGGGGAGCAGTGTGGCAGGACCCTCTCTCTCTGCTATCTCTGCACCAGTGTGCATGCTGGATTCCTCAGCAAGCTCTCATCTTGCTCTGCAGTGGAGCCAGAGACAAGTGGTGCTGTGGGATTAGGGATGGTAGGAGTGAGCAGAACCATGGTGTAGCTGGTGGCAGTAAAGGGGAGCAAAGGTGACCTTGTCTTACCTTCTGAAGGAGACTTGTCAGTGGGAGCTGAATCTGACTGCAGTAAAGGCTATGGCTTGAGGCTTTGGGGAAGCAACCAAAGATCCACCCAAGTCAAAGCAAGTATTTTAAAATGTCAATAAACTGAACTTGCTGTAAAACTTGCTATAACATACATGGAAGGTTTTTGTCTCTGATAAATCTGAAAAGGTAATACAACTTTCCTGATTTTCTTGGCCTTTCAAGAGATATTCATTAGTCTGAGTAATAATTAGAGAGGAAAAAACCAAGTTTGAAGTCATTTTAATTCATTAATTTCAGGCTAATTGACCCATACTCAGAGAGATGCTGAACTGTTCAGTGTGTATGTAGTCCATTGACTCTCTCTATTATAGATGAACAGGAATGGGCTGAAATACAGTTTTATACATTAGAATGAGGTAGCAATAAAGTAGTTATTAAATGATCATGTGTATTATCTCTGTAATTCTCCCCTGTTCTGAAAAAAATCTCTATTCAGTGTGATATGAATGCTTCAGTCATAGTTCTTATTGGTTTGTTTGAAGACCTTTCAGAATAGAAGCCTAGTATATTATATTATGCATAAAAAGACAAATTAATTTCTGGCATAATTTGATTAATGTTGGAGTTGCACTATTGCTGAACTGGCTCAATGGAATTGCTTGAGTGAAGAGGAAGCATAGCATTCCCAAAGGTTTTATTCCAACTGTTTTCCTGTCACCTAGATTTGAAAAGCTTTCTTGGCAGAAGAATTTGTAACTAATTTATGTTGATGCTTAATAGCCAGACAGCTTATTTTTAAGTCTCTATTATTTTTGCTATCCCTTTCTCTAGAGCAGTTTTAAGAAGCATACCTAGTGATAACCAGACAGGGTAATGAGACATTGAGTGTATATGCACAATACTCAAGCAATGCAAGAGTTGGTGATTATGTTTTGTTAATTGGAGATCCTCAGAGGTGCTTAATATTTCTTCACAAATTGCATTGGTAAATTAAGGGTTCATCTGGCTAGTTAGATTTACCAGGGCAGATGGCATTTCGCATGTGTGATGGGAGCAGGAGGGAGACAGCAAAGCAGTAATGTAATTAGCTGTGTAAATGAGCCTCACAAGGTAAATCTCTTTAACCCCAATGATAAAGTGTGTTCTGTGCTAAAGCCTTGGATTACTGGTCCTGTGAAACAATGTGTGCAGGTGGTCAAGCCAAGATTTCAGAAGTAATCGAGTTAATTTGAAAATAAAGGACACCACTTTTTATCACACTTGAGACAGAAATCAGCCTTCAGGTGGTACTCTGCCAATAACCCAAGAGAGTGTCCTGTGGAGTTACCTTAGTTCAGTTGAAAAATAAAAGCTTATTTGAACGCTAGAGAGGAAGTGTTATAGCTAGGGAGGAAAGGTGCTTCATAAAAGCACACCAGAATCACAGGCTGAATAAAATGTGGTCTGAGGTGTCTCTTCATTTTCCTGCAGTGAGCAGTGTAGCCATAAGTAACTTGTGTTTACACAGTATCTGGCACAGGACGTTTCCCCAGGATTACTATCAATGTGTTTAAAACCTAGTAGAATCACAGAATGGTTTGGGCTGGAAGGGACTTTTAAAGATCATCTAGTCCAACCCCCCTGCAATGAGCAGGGAGATTTTTGGTACCACAAAACCACTAAGGTGTGTTTGTGTGTACAGATGTGTGGATGAGTAACTGCAGATAATCTCACATTCAGTTACAGCCAAAAATATTTTTTATGGGAATATATACTACTTCCACACTTCATTTGGAATTAATTAACCAGGGATGTGCCTAATCCCATTTATACTGAAGGCTGTTAAAATAATAAATTCATAGTAAAGACTGGACAATCAGTGTGTGCTGTCTGGTGAGAAAAACACCCTGAAGTATCATGTTACTTCTGAAAAATCATTGCAAAGTAATGTAAGTAGTGAATCTTTATTCAGTAGGAAAATCTCACATTCTGTAAAATTGAGGGAAAAAAGTGGGCTGTGCAGTAGCAGCCATTGTGTTGTGTGTCAAGCCGGTATTGTTCTTACTATTAAACTTATTCAATCCATGTGGGAACATTTTATACCTATTTTCAGGCTTTCTTGTTTATTATTAAACTTAAAGATGTTTTACTTTCTGATGAACGAGCTTTAGAGACTCTAAATTTCAGAAACACAAACAGAGTGCAATTTTCTACATAAATTTGTCACAGAGTATTCAGATTAATTTCTGTAATTTTTTTGACTGGCAGGCTATAAAATATGGAAACAGTATAAATAAAACCATGAATCAGGAACATTCAGAGCAATTTAGGCATATCACAAGAAACCAGGGCACATTTTGGGTTGTTTTGGTTTGGTTTATTTAAATATTGATTGTTCTGCTTGGAGATACTCAAAGCCTGACTGGCCATGGCCTTGGATAACCTGGACTGGATGATCCCAGGGGGTCTCTTCCAGCCTCAACCCTTCTGTTTCTCTTGAGCTCTTACTTCCATACGCATACACACATGCATACAGAGGTGCATAAATGTATATGTATATGTGTATATAGATGTATGTAAAACTTTATGCAACATGTTGGTTTTTTTTTTTTTTTTACTTTTAATTTATTATGAGGACAGACACTCAACTGGGAGAACGGGTAAAATCTTTCAACTTCTATTTAATGTGAAAAGCTAATGCTTTTAAAATTTTCTTGTACCAATTCCCAACATTAGGAAAGGACGTTTTTGTTAATAATAAAATTTTGCTTTCTTACATGCTTCCTGGCAGTGTTTTCACTGCTCCCCTAAATAATTTATAATAGAATGTCATTATGATTGCAGGATAACTTTGGAATAATTCAGATTTAAAGGGATGTCTAGATGTCAGCAAGTCCAACCCTTTTCCAAAGCAAGATGAATGTTTGAGTTAGGAGCAGCCTGGAAGTGAGAGCAGGTTGCTGGGAACTCTTCTGGTTGGTGTTAAGAGTAGCAGCAAAGAGGGTGATGCCACAGCATCCTGTGCTGTCGGATCCTGTGCCTGCTTCATACCACTGAGGATCACAAAAGCTTTTCCTTTTTATTCTTTCCTATCACATTCTCATTTAAGCTGGTAGAAGTTTCTCAGTGGCTTTTCTATAGGGTGTTGTCACGCAATGCTAAATAGTTGAATCAACACATAAATGAGAGAGCTGTTTTAGTTCTTTTCCTGTATGCTAAAAGCCATCTAACTATAAAGAAAATTCATTGCATTTATATTTTTTTATTTACATGGTATAGATATCAACAGGAATAAAAAAATGTTACCTCTGCTGAAGAAGAAAAAATTGCATAACAACTGGTGGGATTTACACCTTTGGAGTTTGTGCAGTTTTTCTTCACTCAACTGTGTATCTCCTTGTTGCTGAAACTTTTGGAGAAGCACAGATGTTGCCTGAGATGGTGTCGATGCAGGGAGGACTTAGCTGATCCCACTGCACGAGATGTGTCAGAGCTGCAGTGGTGGGTCAGTTGTGTGTTGCCCTTACAGTGGTGTGTGCCCTTTCCTTCAGCAGCCTCGTGACTTGCAAGATGCAGAGCTTGGAAGGAATTGCAGGGATCGTAATTCTTTTGTGCTTCCCAGGTGCTTATTCTACATATGTTTAGGTTTTATTTCTCTAACTGTGGGATTCAACCTTGTCTTGTACTCTGGATGGTCTTTCCAAAACGAGGTTGCCTCACTGTAGAGAGTCCTTGCTTACCTACTGCAAGCACTCTGTGTTAGAGAATGTACTTCCTGTCCCAGTTTGACACTTCAGTGATGTTTGAACAGATTTTTACTTTTTAATTGCCAGTCTTGCTGTCTGCAGCTCCCTTGCAGAGACTACCTGCCTTAAAACAGCAGTTTGTGCCTTGCTGTCATGTGCTTTCTTTCCTTGGACAGTTTTCTGTGAGGAACTCTTCAGGATCTCTTCAGTGTGCAGATCAGTTTAGTCCTTGTTCCCTCTGTGTTGGGGAGGGAGGACTATGGGCGCTGTTTGTTTAGGAATTCGTTTTTCTGAGCCATATGGAGGGGGAGAGAGGAGTGAGATCAAAGCCTCTGTGAACTCCCTGAACATATTTCACAAGTGCTACAATCAATTCTGAGGGGGCTTGGATTTTTGGGAGGTCTGCAGTTGGGTTTGAAACTTCAGGTCCTTTAATTGAGCCTCAGGTAACTTAATGGAAGTTTTTATCAAGTATGTTCATTAGCATGTGGGGACACTAAAAATAGAGCAATAGTAGCGTGAAGTCCAGCTCTGTATGAACATGGGGGGCTGCTGGAGCCCCTCTTCAAGTGCAGGGTGTCACAGAAATGACTGGGTGCCACAGTTCCCAGCATTGTTCCCATGGAGTTGTCAAAACCTTGATAAGGCTAGGCTGATGATGTCCCAAAAAGGGTATCCTTGTTACAGCTGCCAGAGTTTACTGAAAGTGGCACTATTTGTGTTACATTCCTGCTTTGGTTTTTTGGTGTTGCTGTATTCTTTTTATATTGTAAGTTAGAATGAGTTTTAGGTGGAGCTGCACACACAGTAAATAGTAACATGTTAGGCTTTCTGATTTGTTTTGGTACTTTTCCATACTAACTGTTGGTCCAGAGATTGGGGCGGGAGAGAGGGCAGGGAAAAAAGATTGGGATAATGTTGGAAAGATAAGAGTCTTCTTCTTTGTACCCTTCAATCAAGAAGTCCTCATTAGCATGTTTATTTTGCACATTATGTATATAATGCTGTGTATGTATGTATGTATATGTATGCACTTATGTACTGGGCATAAACATGAAGCAAAGCTGACACCTGGAACATTGTCCAAGTAGTTGGTATATGTGTGATGAACTTTTAATAATGATTTTATGGTACAGAGGATGACCTCAGAAAAACCTTTACTGTATTTCAGTGGTAACTGATTAACTGATAGATAACCTGTCTCTTCCTGTGAGCTCATAAAACACACTGTTAATTAAAAATTTTGTTACTAGACAGATTTATGGGGACACTTATGTGCTTGCCTATGCTGTTGATTTCTGTTCTTAATTTCATCTTGCCTACCTAACAGTAGAATTCAAACCCTTGATTTTAATAAATTGTGTTGTTTAAAATTCTGGAATATTCTTGCTTATTTTCAGATCTCATCAGAAAAGTAGCACAGCAGCAGTTGGGAAAGACACAGGGCGATTATCAAAAGGTAAATTGTCTATGTGTATTTGCATAAAATAATGAAAATTATGACTTTGAAATTCAGTTTTGTTTCTAAAACAGGAATTAGTATTTTAAAACTATATGAAGAGGATAGAAATACTAATTTTTTGAATAACAGGTGTGATAGTTTCATGAAAAATGTGGGACCAAAATCTCTCCAAAGCAATTACAATGAAAAGTCCATAAGCCAGTGTAAAGAAACTAATCATAGTTAAGGCTGACTTATAAATTGCAGCTGTAATGTGATTGCAGTGTCTGTTGCACAAAGGTTGAAGGCTCTTTGTATTGAAAAATACTGCTTTTATTTTAAAAAAGCTTAGAGAGAACCATTACTGCTCAGCTCTCATGTAAGCTTCAGCTGTTTTTCTTGAAAAGCTGAATTTATGTGCTGGTTCTGATGCCTTTGTAAAATGAAGTTCCCATAGCCTACTTACAAAGTATATTTTAGTTTATGTAGTGTGTTAATCATGTGGAGGATATTTTTCATTATCTCTTTAGGTTTGTGAATATCCTGTAACAGTTGAAATTCTTAGGGTATCTGGTAGCAAGAAGATGGAATATAATGTGCATCTGATTTTGAGGCTCTTCTCAAGGATGGTGTTCTGTTTTTGAAACAGTATCAGGGGCTGTCTGCAGTAGGAGTCTAAACTATGGCCAGGCAATAAGTTACTTCACTGAGGTGCTTGCTTATAGTCCCTGCAGTGTGGTGTACCTGTCAGAAGGATGAGTATGGCACTTGGCATACAGGCACTGAGCTACTGCCTTGAACCAGGATGGCCTGAATGACCTTGGTATTTGAAAGGGGAAAGCCTCGTGCTTCCATGTCTTCCTGACAACAGGCCTATTTCTCCAGTAGCTTGATAACCTCTGCCTTAGATCCTGGTGTGTGGGTATTGTTGTTATGATGCATCAGATGACTCTTGCTGATCCCATATACTTGTTTGGTGGGCTCTAAAGAGCGGTGTTTCGTAGATTGTGGCTGTATACCCAGGGAGGAAAGCAGGCTTGGGCTTGGCTAGGAGACTTGGGACAAAACCATTAGACCATAAGTGGTGTACATGGGCACAAATTTAGTATTTAGGAACTAGTACATAAGTCTTGAGAAATCTGAGATTGATGATGGCTCTAGTCCTGCATAGGGGATGTGCTTGTTGAAATACAGGCCATTTGTCAGTCCAAATTCTGACCTGAATAAAGTGCAAAACTTTGAAATAAATTTGGAAAAAGAAAATATATCAGGACAAGTAGGATGGCATTAAGAAGACAGAAGCATTAGTGAGAGTCAACTGTGAAGTGGCTAGCATGGCGGTAGGTGTGCCCCTGGAGGAGTTTCCAGTGGAGATGGGGAAGTGTGAATATTGCTGAAGGGTGTGGATAAGTAGTTAGAAATGTTTGCCTGTGGTTCTGATCACTCAAATTCAGGCACAATGAACTTAGAATAGGACGAGTTCAGAAAATGTCCATTAGGGGGATCCGGAAAATCTATGGGTCTTCAGAGGAAGCTAGAAGAGTTTGCTTTGCTTAGGAGAAGAGTTGATAAGGGGTGTGATTACCTTTTAAAATATATATGGAGAGGAAGCACCTGGAAGAAAGCACTGCTCCTTGGGCAGAAGATAGTGGTAGCACAGAAACAAAGCAGCTGAAATATATATCATGCACAATTCCATGTGAGAAGAAAACATACTCACCAAGGGTTGGGAACAGCCCTTCAGTAGTAAGAACAGGAAATCTGCTGCTCATATTTATCCTGTTAAATTTCTGCTGCCATTCCTCTGTATAATTTTTTTTAACCTATTTATAGAAAGTGTTAGTGACCCAGGAGGCCCTTCCCATTTCTGTGCTGTGTGTCCCAGTGTTCCCAGTTGGACTCTTACCATCAGCATCTCCCCATCCCCTGCCAGGGGCAGCAGTCTGCCAGGCCAGCCCAGCAGCTGATCCGTGCCCGCTCTGGGGAGCCAGCTCACTGCTGCTGCCATTGCTTTGCTTCTGCTGGGAGAGTCCTCACTTGAAATGTTCAAAATCATATTTGGTACCAGGTCTGTAAGGGAGGGTAAGCATTTGTTTTCCTCCCATTAGTATGGGAGAAAATATGTTGATATGATCAAAATATGATTTTGAACATTTTAAGTAATATTGTACAGTAGAGATTTCATAAAGATATGTATGATACTGAAAAAACATCCTGAAACCTGAACATTTATGATTTTCGCACATCGGCTTTGGGCTGAGGGGTCTTGCCATCTTTAGCTTGTCCACTTCTCTTCCAGTTATGAAAAAGAGGGAAAGCATTATGAGCTGTGAACTTGTTATGCAGACATGAAGGGGAAAATACAAGAATTTCTATTTCCACTATGGAAACAAAGGGGAAGTTGGGTTCTTCTGGAATTCCTGTCATTGAATATTTAGTCTTCAGTGTTTTTCTGGTATTACAGATAAGAAGACATTTAAGAACTGTTAAAAGAGATTTCTTCAGATTTTCTTGAAAACCTTCCTTTTTTTTTTTTTTTTTTTGCTTTAGAGTAATTTAAATTAAACCTCTACATGATTACTTAAAAGTGAGGATGAATTTTTATGTAGTCCCAAAGATTAAGATCCCAAAGCTGCTAGTGGAGCTACCAAAATAAAATTGAAAAGAAAAGGACAGGAATATCATATCAGTTACGACAGGTGGAGTTCATGAAGCAATCACTAAACAACAAAGTAATGCAGTTTCTGGCCTTCTGTGAGATGTGTTGGGAATTATATGAACTGGATACTCAATGTGGAAATAACTGGTCTGTCATTGTTTTAAAATGGACAAATCCTAGATTCCTTTCACTTACCAGGGAAACCAGAAAATACCTGCTATGTATTTTATTGTAAATACTTTTCCATAATTATTTAATGGTGCTTCTGTGCATTATTTTACTTTAGTGGCTTTCATTATTGTTTCTGTGTTGTTAATTGTTGTGGTCATGGCTAATTATTCATTATTCACCGGATTTGTTTTTTGTGCATGCTGCCTGTGTTTTATACACATTCTCCATTTGTTTTGACTTCCACAGCCAGAAAATGTTGTCCTGACTCTTCAGGTAATGTCTTATGGTAGATGTACACTTTGAAAAGAAACTAATCATGTTTGTATGCATTACTTCTGCTAGAACATCCATAATAATTTTTAATGTTATTTTAAATACTGTTTTCCCATCTGACCTATCTTAAAATAACTTCTGTTGTCAAATAATTTTTGAAGTATTCAGCTAGATAGAAAACAGTAAAAATTTTGCAAAATTAAGCCAAATTCTTCTTCCAAACATCTTGTTCATATTCTTCAGAAGGAAGCAAAAGTTTTAACCAGGAGTTAATAATAATAATAATAATAATAATTTAAAAAATAGTTTTCATCCTAGAATTGGTAATTAGGTCAGAAATTTGCAACTCTGGTAATGGTGATGGTTGCTGTATTTGACTCAGTTCATAATTAGGGATTGGGAAGACAGACATCAGCGAAGCTGGAACTGGAACATGATTGATAGATTGTGAGAAATTTTAACTTACTTTGCAGGACAGTTACACAGCCTCAATATCATTCCTTTTCTGCTAAGCTGCCCTTGTATTGGTGTAAGACAGGAGAGTACTCAAAGTACTCAGATGAGAATTAGTTCTCCTAAAATTGGGAAAGGAAAGGAGAGGAGAGATTTATCAGGGAAGAAAAAGCACTGGGACATGCCCACACTGTGCTGTTGATCTCTTTGTGCAGACACCTGCTTGATGCTCTCTGGGATGGGCTGGCTTGTGTTTTCAGCAGAGGGAAACAGCACGGCAAGCTCACAGCTTGTCCCCTGTAAGTGCTGTGTAGGGCTGTGCCAGGGCTGCCTGGCCCAGCTTCTTGGTCTGGGGTCTCTTGCAGTGTAAAAGCTGGTTAGGGCATGGAATTGCATCGTTTCTTTTCACTCCTTCCAGCTTTTGAAAGCATCCTTTTAGTTGCTGCTGCTTTGCTGTTTGGCAGCAGAATAAATGTCTTTACCTGAGAGATCTTAAAATCTATCTGCTCCTTCATGTTTTCCTGTCCCTAAGCAGTTTTAAATTCAGCAGTTTGGAGGAACCTCTGCCATTGTAATCAATCATCCAATGAAGTACTTCCCTTTGCAGTTCATAAGAATCTTTCTACTCATAAGTGAATAAAAAGGAGAAAAAGCTAAGCCTCCCTTCCCCCTCCATGAAGTGTTGCTTTAGTTAACCTTCCTGACATTTGTGGAGCCTTTCTGGAAACAGATGTGAGAAACAGTAGATTTGTGGTCCAGGAAATCAAATGTGTTCATTTTTAACCTGTTTCAATTGCATTGATTCACATTTATTTCTTGTAAGCCTACTCTCTCTTAGTACTCACTCTTGTAGTTTGCCTAGCTAGTAGTCTAGCTAAATAATTATTAGCTATCAGTATCTACAATGTTATTGTCTTTTTGTTAGAAAAGTTGTCAATTATTGACAAAATATACCAAGTCTGTAACCTCGGTAACTTAGTAGATGGTTTAGTCCGTAGTTTGATTTGTAATTATTTGCTCTATATTGATTGCAGTTGCTGTGTGATATATGCTATTACCACTATTTTTGTCTGACTTACAGGCCATCTACTATGAAATCGGTTTTATAGTCTCCGCAGCCTTGGGATTGCTATTTATTTTGTTACTGCCTCTTGTGGGACTTTGCTTCTGTATGTGTCGTTGCTGTGACAACTGTGGTGGGGAAATGCATCAAAGACAGAAGAAAAATGCTGACTGTCAGAGGAGCTGTTTTGCAACATTTCTTTTTGTTGCTTCTTTAATAATAAGGCAAGTGTGATAAATAGAACAATATGAAGCTTGGTATAGAACTTATTTTGCAGTGTCGTACGACAAATAATACTGTATTAGCCTACAGGTGCAGAAATTATTTTATTAGACTACAGTATTATTGCTTATTAAAGAAAGTGTAACTGCATCATAAAAATGCTGCTACCATTACTATCCACGGGTCATTATATACTTACTTGAGCAGAATGTAGGTGTGAAACAAAAAAAAAATTGTTTTAATTTGGCAGGTGAAATTTTGGCCAATCTCAAAATGGCAATTGCAGAATGTTGCACTCAACTTATGAGAGACTGTGTCCTGTGTTCACTTACCATCCCATAGAGAACCTGAGGTACAATGTACTGCTTTGTTCCTGATAGTGTTGTACTGGTGTGAAAAGCAATTGTGTGACTTCCTCTAGTATTTGCTGTCCTCCAGATATTCTTATTAGTTCAAAATAATGTTTTTTCTTTTGGGTCCTGAGTTGTTTAAACCATGCATGAACTCAGTGTAAATCCTGGAGTTTGGAGACATTTTTGCACCATTTTACACACTACTGTGCTAGGTGTGTAATGGGTGATGAGGAACTACAGTCAAGATTCTTCTTTTCCCTGCCTTCAAAATAAATTGTTTGCTTTCAGGCTTTTTGTTTTCCTCTAACTTCTTCATATTTTCACCTACCTACTATGCTTATTTTTTGATTATATTAAAAGAATAAAAAAGTCTTTTGATCTATACCATGTGACTGTTTAGTCAGGTGGGATGTACTTTGTCACTTCATTGAAATCTAGAGTTTATTTTTTCTGTTACTGTGTGTCAGGACAAATTGAGACCTTGCCTATGCTCAAATAGGGGTCATGCTGATATCAGATATGGGAACATGCTCTTTTCTCCTGAACATCACTAACAAACATGACCCTTAGTATTCTTAAAATGAGAAACCTAAATCAAGTTATGAGTGATAGGTGCATCCCTGCCACAATGACAGGACAAAAGTACAAGGTGCCTTGAATACAGTAAATTATTAAATTACCTCAGCATGCCAAAACTGAAGGTAGCTCACAGAGCTCACCAGCTGTCTTTACAACGCCTTGCAGGATGCTACTTTCTGGTTATAATGGCTGAGGGATGTTGCCTGTCAGCAGAGAAATTAAGAGATCATCCCCCTTGGTGGTCTCTTAAATTTGTGCATTTGCTGCCAGCTATCCTTGTGGGATTAAACATACCCAGCATTGGTAAATGCTTCCTCCCAGGTCATGACTGGCAGATCAGCGATCCCTCGTAATATGCTTTACAGAACTAGTGAAACTGCCTCTTTAATTCCTCGGGTTTTTTATCCTTTTGCATGAGACATCAGGAGTATCAGATGCTTACCCTAGGGAGGAGTTGACCTGAGATCTGTCTGCAGGTTTCCACAAGTAGAGATGATCTCATATGGCTGCCTGGCTAAGTCTCTAATGCTGTGAATGCTGTGCAAGGCAAGATAGAACTTTACAAGGCTAATAGTACTGATCCCAGCCTGACTGAAGTCTCAGGTCTCTGGTACACTTCTGTACAAAGAGATTCTCCTGCCCTTCCTGGATCTTCTTTGACAAGAGAGGAGAAGATGCCATGCCTGAATCTATTTGAACCCCTGTCAGGCTGCTTATTACAGTGCTGTAACACAAAAGGACAGTCTTACTGGTAGCCATTACGCCAACAGAAAAAAATGGAGGAGGCCTGAGATTTACTTAAAACTGTTTCTACATGTCTTGTACTGTACTCAAACTAAGTGTTCTTCTGGATTTATTATCTGCTTTTCCCCAAAGTTTCTATGCAGTTTTGGCTTAGGTGGAAGATTTACCTGTAGTGCTTCCCAAAATCACACTTCTCGAGTACTGGGCCCAGCTAAATGTGTAAGCTGTGACATTAACCAAAAGAGTGTAGTCTCATGTGAGTAAAATGCTTGTGGCTACTTGAGACAGAACCAAAAGAATGAAAACTTGAATGATCTCCAATACAGGATTTACATCAAGTATGCTCTGAAATCACTAGGATGGGTCCTGTCATTGTTTGGGTATAGTTTTGAGTTCATGCAGCACTGGGGAGGGTGTCTCCTAAACCCCTGCCAGGTGACTGGAATGCCATGGACTCCTTCACTAAGAGCTGTGCTGCTTCAGAAGATGCATTTAGTAGGGCTGGCATTCATCAGATACCCTGAACCCACACCTCTGCCAGGGGAGCTTTGCCTTAAAGACACTCCCATGGAACATACATACAGACAGCTGCTGGAGGGACTTCTTCAGGATTATCATCTGAGTGTATATTCTGCGTCTTTCTTCATCTTTCTTGCAGTGCCAGCCATTCTGAGATTCTCTCAAAAGTTCAGAAGATCATTGAAGAGAACAGGGAGCATTGAGCTGTTTTTTCCTGTTTTTCTTTCTTCTCCCTTTCTTTTTCCTTATTTTTTTATTTTTTTAATTAATTTTTCATTTTTTTTCCAGTCCTTGGTATGAAAAAATGGTTCCAAGCTGTCTTTCCTTGGATGGAAGAGACAGATTAAATGCACGGTAAAGAGTATTAGGGGAGAGACTCTGAATTCAGAGCCTGCAATAGATTCTGTATGTAGGTAACAACTCTAGAGAATTCTAGCAACATGGGGATGTTTTTTCTGTGTGTCAAGGTGCAAGTTCACACTGACATATGTATGCTGTTAATGCAGATTTTAGAATAGTTCAGCTAGTAAATTTTAATCATGCTGAACATTTCTTCTCAGTTTTCCACCGATGTAGTGCTCTGGTAATTAGGATGAGGTTTTAATAATAAGCTTATTGGAATGATGTGTAAAGGCAATAAAAGTATGACAGATTTAATTTTAAAAACAGCTCTGTGTAGATCTGCTTTCTTCAGGTGGAGCATAATGTGAGAACTATGCTTTCCTCAAGGAGGGATATAAGAAAGAAGTTACATACGCTGTGGTTTATCTTAAACTAAATAGGCCTTTAGTGTGTCTTTTTCTGGTATGTGCACTTTATGTTTTAAATACTTCTTTTTATAGATTGAGTCAAAAATACACACAGTGTTTTTGGTAATTGACAGCTTTTATACAGGATATTGCCCTACAAAGTAGGATTCTATTGCTAAAGAGCAGAGGATGTAGAAATAATCTATCAAATACACAACTAAGATTTGATATTCCAAATTTATAATGAGTACAATTATGTGCTTTTCTTCAAAGGTGAACTGAGAGTTTAGGAACAGAGACCTCTTATTTCCTAGGCATCTGCAAGCTTAGGCAAATGTGTTTTTTCTGTGAAAAAAATGTAATTTCCTTAATTCCTCTATATTATAAAGGGAGGAACATTGGATTTTTAAGAATGCGTGTTTTGCAATACCAGACTTGCTGGTAATACAAAATGTCTTGGCTATTGAATAGAAAAACGTACAGTCAGTTTTCTGTCCTTCCAAGAGAGCTTGTGTTATAACCTCTTTCTTGAAGTTGTGGATGTTATGTATGAGGCTAGGGAAGGCCAAGTCTGGAGGCACGGAATGGTATTTGGCATCTTGGCAAGTATCTCATGCAGGCTTCACAAGTATCCTTGGCTTTGTGAGATTGGTAGGACGTGTTGTTTAGAACCTGGAAATTAATATTATCTGAAAGAAGTGGTGGAAAGGTTGGTACAGAAATCTCTATCCC
The DNA here is from genome assembly GCF_001715985.3 of Manacus vitellinus. Classification (NCBI taxonomy): domain Eukaryota; kingdom Metazoa; phylum Chordata; class Aves; order Passeriformes; family Pipridae; genus Manacus; species Manacus vitellinus. The sequence goes on along the minus strand of NW_021938789.1, from coordinate 9,508,762 downwards.
ATTATTTTCTTAAATTCATTAGCTAGTAGTGAGAAAGGGGACATTCTTCCAATATGTAAATCTGCTCAGGTTTTCTATTCTGTGACTTGACATTTTTTGCAAGTTCAGCTAAAGGAAAAGCTTGGGTTTCCCTCTGCAACTGGATTAATAACATTTAAATTGGTCTGTGAAACCTGACAGGAAACTTGAATGTGGAATATTGGACTCCTGAAGAATTGTTTAAACAATTCTCTAATCTGTTACAGAAAAAGCATGTCATTTTTATTCTTGCTTTATGACAGAAGCATGTCCTTTTTATTCCTGCTTTATGACCTTCTCTTTGCAGCTGCTTAATGAATGTTGACTCACGGCTCAGTTACATAGTAAATAGATTTTTCCTCTCTCCTGTTGTGTGTTTGTTTACATTCGCAATTGTTCTGAGCGCCTTGAAGTATCTCCTCTATCTTGTTTCCTCCCATTTAGGAAGCTAAAGAGAAAGATGATCATGCTGGAGTCTTACAAAGCGCTGTTTTGTGAGCTCCCAATTGACCCTTCTGTTCTGTGAACATAGCACTGAAAGGACACATAAACGCTGGTTGTCTAAAGAATGAGGATGTGGTTATAAACCCTGAGCCTCAGAGCGGTACACAAATGTTTGCTTTTCCTGATAGCTTGAGATACTTTTTCTTATTAACAAAGCAAAAAAAAAGCTTTTGATAGCAATTACCATCACAGTAGAGTTAAATAAAATAGTGTATATGTCCAAAATTAAACCGCTTACTTCTCTTGTCATGGAATCACAGGATGGTGTAAGTTACTGAGTTCCTTGGTATTTATGCATTTTGGATTCTCATTCCTTGGGTGGTAGCTGATATCATGGCTGCTTGAGTGTTGGTCATAGTGGAAAAAAATATGCCATTTGCTGTAGGTTAAGTAAATACGAAGATAAGTGTGTATGTCCCTTTGTTCCTTAGTGATTTCTAGGAGGTTCATTAATAGCCAGTTTTGAAGACATGGCTATATATTTTGGGTAGAGAAGCAACCTCTTTATGTAAAACTCTGTCATCCTGTTCTGGATGTTTTTGGATATTGAGAAAATATTAGTGAAGGGATCCTAACAGACCTGCACCTGTAGCATGCTCTGAAGTTAGAATTTTTCTTTTGAGAGTATTGTCAGAGCAGCAGAAATTCTTATAGGTGAGATCAGTTTTACCAGGAGAACAAGCCTTTACATTTGTTTGGGAAAGCTAAAATAGGAAAAGCAAAATAAAGATGAAGGCTTGGTTTTGATTCACTGAAGAAGGAGATGAGCATCATGAATCAGGGTGTTTGCTCCTATCTTGCCAGGATACACAAGTCATTTTAGGTACCTATTTGCTCTCCACCATTTCATTTATGTGGCTGTATTATGGCTTTTTTTGAATGTACATTCTTTGGAGCAAAAGTTGTACTTTCCATCTATCTTCTTCCCCATAGGGAGCCTGGTATAGGGTTTTCTTGAAGTCTTATTTACAAATACTGGTATCTGGGTCCCCTTGACACTCCAACTTGATAAGTTTGACAGTCTGGAAAGAGTATGGTACCATTTGTGTCAGTGATTCCCTTCTTCTGTGTTTGGATGTCCATAATGACTTTTCAGGGTAGTACCTCTCTAGTATTGAGCTGTTTTATTACACCACAAAGTGAGAGATTTAACAAATATGCCAAACAGGAATTGCCTGTAGCGCACCTGACTGCAGCCTCAAGGCAGTGTCTGCCCTTTGGGGATGTATCCTGCCTGTGGTGAGTGGATCTCTGCTGTCTACTGGAAAGTTAATGGTTAACCCATCAAGTGGGTTTGTAGTCATCTTGATTCTGAGGCTGTTACCACTCTGGTGGTTACTCTTGACCTTTGTGGTACTTGTCTGAAAGGTTAAGTGTTCTGAATGTGAGATGTTAAAAAATAAAAGTCATCCTTCTGTTTAAGTATACTTTACACCTAAGCTAAACAAAAAGCTAAGGATCATGTATGCTAATAGAGCTTTGAAGACTCTCACGGGACCTTTAATTGCCTTTTTACTTACTGTTTGTGCAGATCTGCCATGCTGTAATTAGAATTTTACAGTAGGGAGTGATCAAATAGAAAATAGCAGCAGTGCTGACTGGAAGTCTAGCTCACTTTCCACCTTTCGTTTCAGTATCAGGAAATGCTTATATATTATTTTAGCATTATTAGGGACTATCCATATGCTTTTGGAAAATCCGTGTAATTATGTCAATAAATTGTGCCATTTTGCATAAATCTTGCTGCTGAAGTTATCAAATGAAAAATACTCTTTTTCACAGTTAACTTATGACCATTTGTTTATAGCTGTGTCAAGGTTAATGATATTTGTGAAAGAACCTAGCATTTCTAAGTCTCATACAATTTACCTAGGCTATACACATTTTCTGACAGTACCCATGCTAATGGATTAGTTTGTACATAAATAACTTCTGAAGTCTTTGGGTTAACATCACTTTTCGTTTATTTTTTTGAATTAGTAGTACAACATTGGCCCTTATAGCTCATTGCTCAACTCTGCCTGATGGTGCATGTGAGAACTTCTAGTAAGAAAAAGAATGTGTAAATTTATGGAGACCTTTCTTTTGATAATGTTGACTTTTTTTGCTATAATTTTTTCGTTCTGTTTAATGTTAGAATATGCATTTACAGTAACAAAGAAATATCTGTTATCTATATTTTTTGTAGTGTTGGAGTGCTCTGTGCATATGCTGCCAACCAGCATTTAACTAACCAAGTCCGAGGAGCAAAGAAACTGGTTAACAGTAATTTTAAAGACCTGAAAATATTCCTTAACGACACTCCAGCGGTAAAGAATTTTTTCTTTATGGGGAATGAGGGTGGGGGGGAATATGTGTAAATAAGAAATTTTGCAGAAAGTAATTTTTTCTTTCTATTTGGTTTAAATCACACCTGCAGTATTTGGTTTATTCTTTGTGTGTCAGTCTCACTAAATAGAATAAATGATGCAAGGGAAGATATTTTCACATGGTAGTAAGTGTTTGGGAGTTATCCTGATGAATCAGCATTCTTTGAACAACTTCTGAGCTGTACTCTGGGAGTATGCTGCTACGATGATTGTAGACCCTTTTCCTCCTACTGAACTAGTGTAGATCACTAGCAGAAGTTAAATAATTTGGGAAAATAAGGTTTTAAAAGGAATACATACAAAAACATATATTACATGTAAACTTGGATTCCCTGTTGCTCTTTCCTGTTTCCTTGTATTTTGGACTTAGTTGTATGTGCTCTGGGACTGAGTCACAATAGCTTTTTTCCCAGGAATATTTTTGACTGTTTTTTCTTTAAACCAGAGTCATACTGTACCATACTGAACAGGAAAGATTCCTTCCTTTCAGACTTGCCTTAGAATCCCATAAGCAGTCCTCTGCATATCTTGTTTTGTATTGAAAGAAAAAAAGAAATTCTAGTGAGGAAGGCTTGTAAAGAATGTACAGTTTCAATTCTTTGTGAATTTGTAGGAAACAAAAAAAAGTCTGACAGCCCTATTGCCTTGGCTTTCATTAATTTTAATTATTTGAATTTAATTTTATTAATCTGTTTTACTTCCATGAAATTAGAAATAGGTGGAATTCACACAATTATGTGGAATCCACAAGTGTGGTAGCATTCCAGTTACAGTAACTCTGGGCTGTTTTGTTTTGTTTTGTTTTGTTTTCTGGCCAGAGCTGAATGAGAACAGGAGACATCTGGGGGGTGCCATAAAATGTTTTCCTTTCTGAAGATGTTCCCTATACAACTATTTGTTTGCATGTGGTGCTCTGACAGACCAGTGGTGGAGGTACATGGCAGGAATTGAAGGTCATGCCAATAACCCCAATAACCCTTCTTGAAACAGGGTGCCTTTTGTCGGTCTGGAGCTGACACTGGGCACAGAAGGATTCATCCAATCATATCAGAAACCACCAGAGTCCCTTTGACAGCACACTGAGTGCTGGCAGTGGGAAACATCAGAGGAGAAAATCTGTTATGAAGAAGTAACTTATCTTAATAAAAAAAAAAAAATAAACACTGTCTAAAAAGTTAATAAAAATGCTGAATTATTAAATTTAAAAGTGTCAGGACTTGGAACACTTGTACCAGAGGTTACTCAAAGTCTCACTTAGCACTTTTTTCAGTTTCAAAACAGGATTATTACTTTCTATTTTTTTAGACTTGGAACTGATGCAGTCATCAGCTGTATCTTCTAAGTCATTTCGTCAGACAAGGTGCATGAGTATCATGTAGACACACATATTTGTAAGAATTTCTTGGGGAAATAAGAAGTGCTTCAGTTCTAGAATCCTACCAATTGGCCATAAAGCTCTGAAATGCAAATTGATGCCTTTGACTCATCAGTATGAGGTATGTACAGCATGTAAGAGGATTTGAAAAAGTCCTGTGTTAAGAGTTCATGTCACAGAAGATTTGCAGACTTGTGAGTATTGAGTGATAACACTATTAGTGATAGAGAATCCCCTTTTGTCTGTGACATTGCTGGAGACAATGCAAAACCTGTAGTCCTGCAAAATTTTAGCCCTTAGGTTAGCCTAGGTCAACAAAGCAAACAAATAAACAAAGATATACCTACAACCTTCTTAGTAAGAAACAAATATTTTTTCCTGTTTTACAAAAAGAGAGTCTGCTTCATACTTTGTCATTTAATGGCGTCCACTGCTGTGTCATCAATAGGGGGGTTTTTTGGTCTTTTTTTTTCTTTATTTCACAGAGACTACAAGCCATGTACGCTTTGGTACATATTTGAGTCATGCTTAAAATTGAAAACCCATTTGTCAAGTATGTTAACCTTTACACCACTCTAACTCGCTTGGGGTAGAATTCATAATGCATTATTTTAAACATGCAGAAATGAATGAAGGTTATTTAATGTCTTTTCAAAATTAGTATAAGCTTTCCACTTGGGATGGTTCTTTGATAGCCTTTTGTCCAAACCCAATATCTGGGGATAACTAAGCTGTTGGTTTATATTGTTACGATGTCTTTGGTAAAGCTCAAGTTGAGACCAAATCCTCTTGAAGGTAAGGAAAACTATTTGCATTAAGACAGAACAGCTGTCTCCTTTCTGCAAGAGAAGCTCTGAGAGGCTGCCCAGACACAAGCCAGTGTGGTTGGTGAATTGCTTCAAAATTACCACTGCATCAGTGCCTCACGTTTCTCCGTGAAGGAGAAAATCAAGTAACGAAATTGGAGACATGCAAAAAAACTTATTTGCCTGACTGACTCAAAGGCTTCATGAGGTCACAGTTCCTTCTGCTTTTGAGCTGAATCATTTACCACAGAGAAGTTCCAGTTAAGTAGATGTCTCAATTAAACTGGTCTTTTATTATGTGCAGTTCTGCTAAGGAAATAAAATACTTAGTTAACTGAAAACAGTAGAGAACCAGGGAGTTGGCACAAATATTTTGATTGTTTCAAGCTAACAGTTTGACACATTCAAAAGCATCACTTTTTTCCAATTCTTTTAATGTTTTTTTTAATCATCTTCTTTACAGCAAATTGACTATTTGGTGAGCCAGTACAACACAGCTAAGGATAAAGCACTCTCTGACCTAAATAGTAAGTACTTTGATTTAAGGGGGGTTAGCAGCGTGTATTTAAAAGCTCAGAAAGATAATGTAATTAGCTCATAATGCAAAGTGAAACTTTATTTATGAGAACATGGTTTTCAAACAGAAGTGCTGTTCTCAGTAGTATATGAGACCAAAATCTAAAATTGTTTTCACGTGAAAAGTCTCAGAGCTGGTAATGTGTAGTATTTCCAAAATAAAGGTCTTTTATTAAATTGTTTATAGTTTTATAGTTATATAAATATACTATAAAGCTATAGTTTTATAGTATATGTTTTATAGTTCAGTAGCCATACTTAAAGCTTTTTTTGGAATATTTTTCCTCAGTTTTTAAATTGAAACCAAATATCAGTGAACAAATATGCAAGCAGCTGTGATGGTTCCAATGAGTGAGAGACCTCTGTTTATTTTTCATGTTGCACTTTTGTTCTCTACTCAGCTAGAAGTTGAGGCATCACCTTGTCTTCTTTCTAAAGCTGCTTAATGTATTTGCCATTTCAGAATGAGCAGTTGAAGAGCAGGAGATAAAACTTGAAGTAGAACTGCTGCACTTTCCCCTTCAACACAGTTACAATATGAGGTGTCACCTTTTAAAACTCTCAGTCAACAGAAACTACCAGAAAGATGATTTTTATTTTTTATTTTTATAATTTAAGCTTTGCTTTACAAAACTTAAAATAGAAAGGGCCAACCATATTCAGTGCAGATGATAATTCAAGTTGCATTTTTAGCAGATGTTAGTAAATGCGTACAGGTCTGCATTTCAGGCTGAAAGATTGTTGCTGGGATCAAACTGTGCCACTGTGGCATCATGCCAGTTACCATAAATTTACTTCTCATGCCTATAATCTGTGCTTCTGTCTAGTTTAAAACGTATTTTAAAGGTAGTTTTCAATGCAGCCAACTTGGCATGCACTGAAGTTAATATGTCTTGGCTGTATGAGGGTGTACTGCACATCAAATGTGCTTGTGAAAGTAGCAATAAAGTAGTCTTCCTGCTTAATTCCTGCTGGAACACTTGTCTAAAAAGATGTATGTAATCTTTAAATCTGTAAGAATAATAATAATAAAAAAAGGTTGACATCTGCATTTCAAGTACTACCTTGAAGGTTCTCAGCTGCTCCAAACTGAAATTTCAAATTAAATGTTTATTAGTTCTCAATGCCAGTTTGTGATGTTAGTTAACGGGAACCCAGCTGGATCTGTGGTGAGAGTGATCAGCAGTAAATTAGGATAGCTTTTATTTTCTAGAAATACCAGAATTAAGTGTGTGACACTGGGGTGCAAGTAGGATAAACTGTTAGAGAATTGTACATGAGTTCATTTGTCCACCCTAAGGAAAAGCTGAAAAGTGTTTCTGCTTGACAGAAATTCTCATCTCAGACCAGACATGACGGTACTAACAGTAATGAATACTTCTGTACCATGCACTATTCTCATTTCATCAAAAGCAAAAAAACTCAAAAATGTGTTTGCTGTGATCTGAAAATGCAGAGGACCCAGTGGCTACCTAAAGAATATGTTACATTAAAATGCTTCACCAAACTCTGCTTGGCGTTTCTGTGTCATTTTGCTGAACTAAGCTTCCTTTCTCTTTGGAGACAGTGAGACTGGAGTGTTTGGAGGTGGGGGTGGCTATGGGTAAGGATGATGCCAGTGCTGGGAGCATCCATGCTGGATGCTCTCTGTGAGGGGGCAGGGACTGGAGACGTGCTTAACACGCTTAAGGGATTTCAGCAGAGCTGGCTGGCAGGTCTGGGTTGTGGGTGACCTTGACATTGCTCGATACATGAGGAACAGGGGAAAGGAAAAGAATACATTTTTTTAGTTCCTCTTGCCCTATTAAAACATAGCTTGAGTGAAAGAATATGCCACAAAACTCCTGTCCAGATGTTGGACCTCTCTAACGTAGATTGTGGAAAAAATCCTATTTTGAAAAGAGTAGAAAATGCAATGAAATACATACTGTGGAGCCTGTTGAAATGTTATGTGTCTTTACCTATATGGTCAAGTGCTGGTGAATATTTTCCGCTGTATTTTGATTTACTGCTTTCATTTGTAGGCCTATAGCTAGCTAAAACAGAGCTGTGTCCCTGTGCTACCTTCTGTCACTATGTTCTGACTGTCAGGCCTTAGAAAATTTCAATAATAAAAGTACACTTTGTTATGTAAGAGTGTGACAGCACCTATGCTAAGAGGTAGTTCAAGTTGAACTAGTCAGTAATATTTGGTTTTTTATTTCTCCATGCCACAGATGTTGGACCTGTGCTTGGAACCAGAGTTCAAGAACAGCTGGGAAAAGAAGTACGTCCTGCACTTGATGCAGCTCTGACAATGGCAGGAGGTAAAGATGTCCTTTTTTTTTTGTTGCCATGGTAAAACAGGCATTATCTTTCTAGCGCACGGCATGGGATAACTTTATGCAGTACCATGAGTCAGCTCATCCTTCTACATGCCTTGATGTTTCTTTTAAACTGAGGATTTTAGATATTTTAGGGTTTATAAATATATTTAAAGGCTAAATCAAGATTTATGTGCTGATGTTGATATTTAATTTCAGCAGTCATTGAAGAGAGGTGAAATCCGATTTCCCTGCTCCAGGTTGTTGTCCCTTTCTGTTGAATATAAGGGAGACTAGGAAAACTGTCCTCTTAGAGCTGTCCATAGGTATTTGCAGGTTAGTCTTCAACAGGTCAGGGAATGAACTACAATGTCCTTGTCCTGTACACTGCCAAGCTTATTATGAGAGTGCTATCCAGCATTTCTTCATTGTATCTTTGAGTTTAGCCTTGCTCACACTTAGTTCTTTCTCCCTCTGGAGGAAATATTCCTTTATTATTTTTTCCATTTAAGGCTTGTTTTTTTCAGGAATCAGGTAGAGCTTATAGAAAAAAGGGAAAGACACCCAAGAACTTGAGTCACTTTGGTTTTGTTTTATTTTTTTTTTAACCATTAATTATTTCTCATTCACTTGTCATCGTTCTCCTTTTTTGCTTTATTTCTCTTATTTGTCTTGAAGTCAAAGTGGAAAGGGCTATCAAAGGTAAAAAATACGGTAAAACCTTGTGTTGTGTGAAGTGCACTTTACTTTTGTAACTTGTTTTTTAGTTGTGTCTGTGTGGTTCTTTGTGTACTAAACACCTGTTCAGTGTTTGGGGTTTTTTTCATTTTGTTCTGTTTATTTGGTGTGATTGGGATAAAATCTAAAGCCAGTGCTGAACGCTTATTAATGCTTGGCTGATGCAACATGATCTCCTTACCTTTCATCTTGCAGCTGCATAATTTGTGATTTAGATTATAAGCAAAATACTGAAAATACTGTTTTGTGGATATGGGCTTTCTTCCAATTTCTAATGACCAAGTGTTAAAGTTCTTTACTGAAATCACTGAGTAAGGAGAGGTAGGGAAAAGGTATAAAAGAGTAATCTGGGAAGTGGATGGAATCTCAATGAAAATAGCCTGAGGGGATTCATTTCTTTGTAAGAAAGCATGAGTGATGTATTTTTATGTGCAAAAAGTACATATTCTGTGCTAGAGGGTTTTTTTGGGAGGGAGGCAGGATTATTTAGATCAGTGTTGTTAAGAATATCGTAGCATTTATGCATGTGCACTTTCTTTTCATATCTGTATCTGTAGTCTGCTTTCTAACTAAAGTGTTCTTTAAAAAATTTCCCATCCTTGCAGCGATCAGAGAAACGAAGGAAGCACTGGAAAATGTGAGTGTCTCTGTAGAGGTTCTGCAGGAGGGAACAGAGAGGCTTCATGCAAACTTGACGGATGTTAAAACACATCTCAGCAACACCCTCAATGACTCCGCGTGCAACGCGGCTCAGGCCGCCTCAACGTGCAATATCATCAGGAATTCATTAAGTCAACTGAACGTCAATGCCAATTTTAGTGGGGTAAGATTTTATAATAATGTTTTTCAGACTCTTAGAGCGTGATTGCCTTGAGCAAGCCCGGTAGTGTTTCTGCAGCTTAGTGGCTTGGTGTGTGCTGTCACTTGTCTGATAAGTGACCTTCCCTTATTCTGTGTTTCTGGGTAATTCCAGTCACTGTTTTCATCTTCTCTGTAGAAGAGGATAAAATGTGTGTCAAGCAGCTATGTTAAAGTGCTGCTCTGGGCAGTGAAATAACCTGCCCTCCCAAAAATGCTGAGGTTAAGATTTGCTTTTGTACAGCTGAGGTTTCAGGAGTGTGTTAGAAAGATTCTGCTACAAATCATTTTAGTTTCTTTACCGTCTCTCCTAACTGTGAAATATTTACTAAATTAGCGAGACTGCTACTTCATGTGACTCAGGCATGTTTTTTGCTTCCTAGTTGCCAGGAGTGAGCTCACAACTTGCAAAGGTCAATGATGTCCTTAAAATAGACCTTTCTAGTCTCGTTCAAAAGGTATGTTTCTTGACAGACTTGTAAACTCTTAATTAATAATCTGGGATACTTGTGAATCACTTGTTTTCCCTTGGTTTCTCAAGCAGAATTCTTTTGTTCCCACCTCGTCCTGCTTTGTGGTGGATGCCTCTCATTATTCCATTGTTTGACCAAGATATAATACTTGAAAACATGAATGTAATGCTTTGTATCTCCAGGATACTGCAGGTCAAAAATGTCTGTGAATTGTCAGGTTGAAAGAACAATCCTAAAAAACCAAATAGGCAGAAACATGGATCCAATAGCATGTTCTATTTTTTGGTTCAAGCTAAAGAAATAAAAAACCCCTATGCTCTCCTGATTAGTTTCATTGTATTGAAATACTTCTTCTAAATTCCTAATGTACATACTTGACATTAAATCTGGTGCAATGGACAAAGTGTAATTACTATTAGTATTTTTGCAAGACTTTCCACAAAACACAATGATTTTCACCTAGAAAAAAAAAATTACTTAGTTTAGGCAGTTGAAAAATCTAGGAATCTGAAAACATTTCCTAGGAATAGAGGGCACTTTCTGGAACCAAAATGTCTGCCGGCCCTTAGACCCCTGCGTGCTTTTGAAGTGATCAGGCTTGCAGGGAGTAAGGATTCAAGCATCTCCTTTCTGTCCAGATAAGCTGCTCAGCTTTGTTCCCATGGCTTAGACCCTTTCTTTTGCCTTGTCACTGAAGAAAGCATCACCCCATCTTTAGAGGCAGTTGGATTTCATTGTTTGTAACATGCATTTCATGTTTGGAAGGCATAGACTTGGAAAGGGGAGGCGTTTGGCTGGTACACAGTAACTCCTTTCACCTGCTGAATTTTCATATGTGCATTCTTGGTCTGACAGGCAACAAAGTTTGAGGTCATTGTAACTGATTCATGTATATTTAAATTTAGCTTTTTTTTTTCAAGAAATATTCTGAAGAGCAAACTGAATCTGAAATATACTTAGAGTTCCTATTTTACTTTCATCTTTTCTAATGTGTAGTGATAAAAATGTATTTTTCATAGTTTTATCACATACATTTTCGTATATGTATAGTTTTGATCCTTGAATAAAAAGAAAAAAATTGCAAGCAATTTGACAATGAGAAACATGCTCTGATCTTTCCAACTTCTATTCTTAGGGCTATGCAGCTTTTAATGATACTCCAGACTTAGTGGTGAATCAAACCAGGAACATTTTATCAGGTGAGGACTGTCTTTTCACTTTGATTAATGTTTTTGTTTTCTTTTATTGATAATATATTTTCTTGGCTAAAGATCATTAAAATATTAACTTCTTTTTTTTTTTAAATCTGGTGCTAGAAAAAAAACATAGAAGGCAACTGTGTCTTATTGAGGACCCAAAATTAAACCTAAAAATAGGCCATATGGTATATTATGGAGGTGTTTTATCTGTTAGGCTTTTTAGTCATGAGAAATCTTGGGATCCCAGCTTCACACTGGCACTTTATTTGGTTGAAAGGCTAATTTTCCTTGACTGATGTGTTTATGACATATTTAGGAGTGTGATGTTAAAAAACCTGAACCTGCCTGCAGTTGTATTAAAATGTAGTGGATGGCAAAGGGAAGGTAAAAATATTCTTTTAAGGATAATTTAAATGGCTGTCTTAATTGTTTTATTACTTGGGCTTTACACTTTTTAGTCTTTGACCATACCTGTATGGTAGTATAGTGTATGTATACTAATCTGTTTTAATTTTTGTTCTTGCATTGTGGACCTGTTCTGCATTATATAAGCAGCTGTTCCTTGTAAGTTTTTCTGTTCTTTTTCTTCCCCTCCTGGGCAAAATGAAGGACAGTATAGATACGAGCATAGTGTACTGTGTGAACTTGCCTAAAATGAGCCAGTTTTAGAAAATCAATGTTATACTTGTCATTAGGAAACCTAGAGCAGATTTACTCATTTTCAGTATCTGCTGCTATGTGTAAACACAGACAAGCCATCTTAATTTACCTATTTATAAATTTTTTTGAGTTTGTTTGCACTAAACTGAGTTTGAGTTACAAAGCATATAAATGGGTTTACTAGAAAAAATTGCATTTATTTATAAACTTTTAAAAAAGAATGATTTGTTACCTGGTTGATTTGAAGAGTAAACATCAAAACAGACGATCTTGTTTGAGAATAGAAGGTGTTGTCTGCTACCAAATTTTGCAACCTGAAGTTATACATCCTGCTATTCCAAGTATGTTTCAAGTTGAAAGAAGGGGGAGAGTGTAGAGAAACTGCATTTTACACATAGACAGGGTGTATAATAAGTGAATTAGTCATGTGTCTGTAAATCTAAATAGCGTATATCTAAACTGTAAATATAGGGTAGCATGTTTGTTCATTATCTGAGGGAAAAATGGATTAATTGATCGTTACCTCAAGAGTGTTGCTCATTAATTGGAAAGAATTTATTTAAGTAATCTCCTTTAATACAGTTGAAAAGAACTAGTATAGATTCTCAATATAAGCAGTATAATTTCTTTCACAGTGTTGTATTCCCAAGGCATGGAGTTTAAATAGATTTTGATCTTCTCCTTCATAAACTTAGTGGCTAATTGTCTTGATCAGTGTTACCATTTGCAATATTGCATGAAAAGGAAGATTTAAGCTGGCTAGATAAAAAGGTGACACATTCATTATAATGAAAGGCAAGAGGAAGAACTCTGGCTCAACTTCTACATCTTTCATCATTAAACTGAATGCTAAAAACAAAGTGTGCGTTTTAAAATGCCATTGCGTTACTTCAAAGCTTGATGTTTTTGTTGCCTGCTTGTCTCTTCCTCACACTTGTCTTCATGGCTTGCTTGTTACATGTGGCAAATGGCTTAATAGCATTTTACAATGCATACATGGAATGTAATTTTCCTCTATGGATCTGTAACAGTGCAATATGTATATTCTTTTAGATATCAAAAGCGTGCTGGAGTCCATTGGTTCAAATATTACTACCTTCACAAAAGCGCTCCCTGTTCAGAAGATTTTAGACGATTTGATGGTATATCTTACACAGAGTGAGGCATATGTTCAAGATTATTTTCCACTAGTGGAGCAGTATGATTTCTACAGGTATGTACATGAAATAAGGCAGGAGTGAAGTGTTACCTGTTGTTAATACTTTTTAATTGTTTAGTGGTCTATAAAGGCAAGTAAACTATTAATGATGAACATAGTGAAACAAAGATGCTATAAGGCATGCTATGTTTGTTACTGGCATTTTGGTAAAGGGCAAAAATGCAGCTAATCAACATCTGTGTGCTGTTCCACCACAGAGCAGGAGGTAGTTTCTACTCTAGGCCTTCATGTCTTTTTCAGGAAGGATAGAGGTAGGTAGATGTCAAAGATGTAACACCTAAAGGAAATCAATTGTTCTATAATGCCAGGGTGACTTTTTAGTTAGGGCTTGTTTTCACTGAGTTGCAGGTAAGTTGTGAGGGCATAGGACCACAGAGACCTTGCAGCCAATCCTTGCTATTGCACCTTTTTTACCACAGGGGAGTAGCAGGGATTCTGCCTCACACCTGTAAATCTGTGCTCACGGCGTGTGTCCCTGCTGGTGTAGCACTTGTCCTTGCAAATGCCTTGGTTAACTGTACATTGAGAGGAACATACTCTTTCTGTTTGAGACTTTGTGACTCTTACAGTTGAGTAATCTTGTATTTTGAAGCATAAAGCTTTTTATTTCCTACCTTTGTCCAGATTTAGTCATTTCTGTCGTCAAGCTCATCAGATTCTCCCTACATTTTGTTTGACTCTTCGGTTGATTTTATAATTGATAATTGCTTTTATCTTTGTGTCCAAATCAGTTTCACTGCTACAGACTGTGTGTTGATGGCTTTAATGCAGTGTTAAATAAAAGTGAGCAGAAGACTGAACTTCTAGAACCTTACCTTTAGCTCATTCCTTATCTGACAGTTTTTGTGGTGAGCTTTAATTTGACAAATTTATCAGTATTTTCCTTGAAGCTCACATAGCATTTAACCAAATAAATGTATTGTTTTATTCTGCTACTGGAGAATATATCTCATCTAAATTGACACTTAAATGCATGTTTTTGTCTAACCTAATAATACTTCAAGTACAAATGAGACCAACAAGCCTGTAGTTGTTTAAATTATTTTCTATCCATTCCTTTCTTAATTACAGGTGCCTTATTTGCAGTTCTTAATAAATATCCTCTTACAAATATGCCTGTCAGCATTAATGGCTTTCTTTTTATTAGCTGTGCATGTTCATTACAGTATTTCTTTTACAGAATTTTCTCTACAGAGGTACAGGGAGGAAAAAAGGGAACTTAAAAATATAAGTGACAACAGAAGAGAAAAAGAAGTGCAGAGGAAATTAGGAGAGGATTAAAGGCTAGAATGTGATATATAATGTATGAATAAATAGATGTGCTCCAACTATGTGGACAGATAGACCTGTTGTGTGATGTATTTAATAAAAATCAAAGTTTATTTCCTATCCAAGATCTTTCTCCTCATCAAGTTCTGTTAACTGTTCCAATCACTGAAAGCATTCCACACAATGCCTAGGTTTTTACAGCCTAAAATATAGTTATTTACAATTACAAACCTAACACAGTGTGCAAAAAGTTAGTAAGCCTTGCAGTAAGAGCAGCTGTGTGCTTAATGACTGATGGCCAGTCCACATTCATAAATTTCTCCATTGCTTCTTGAATAAATTACTGTTTGAACATCTGCTTCTTCTGAGTCATTGTTTGCTCCACTTGGAGCACTTCGATGCTTCAGCACAGTCCACCTGCAGTAACTGGTGTTGGGGACACCTTGTTCCTGTGGTGCCTGTTCCCCAGTCCTTCAGCAGCAGCTGCCTGTAATCCAGCAATAACCATGTTCTGGCCCAAAATACACACTAGTGTAGTGAATGCTTGTTTTTGTTGCTAGCATTTGCTGCTCAGACAGATCCACGAGTGGGCCAGTTGGGAATATAGTATTACATGATGTTCTCTGCAGGTCTCCAGCATGTTCTTTGCATGAAAATAACAAAAAACTTCATCTTTTATTCCTCAGGTGGCTGGGGTGTCTCATTCTGTGCTGCATGCTGGTCCTCATTCTGGTCTTTTACTATCTTGGATTGCTTTGTGGCACCTGTGGTTATGATAAACATGCTTCTCCAACAACCAGAGGCTGTATCTCCAACACTGGAGGAAACTTTCTTATGGCGTAAGTTTCACTTATATGGGAAAAATGAACTAAGTGTACCTGTAGAAAGTTGGTTTGGTTGATTCTGGAGGAATCATAAAAAACAATCTGGTTTGTTACCTATCTATATCTGCTGAGAAAAAGTAGAAATAAATATTGATCTCACATACTCGAGGGACTTGGGGATTTTGGGTTGCTCTTTCATTGAGGATCATAGCTGAAGGATAAAACTTCTGAATCTACTGTTCTAAGGCGAGTGTTTTAGCTAATGAATTTCTGTGTAAGCCCCTTTGGGAACTGGAAAAACTGGGAACAGATAATTGAAAATAAAAGGAGAAAGTCATAGCTTTTTAGTGCACTTGAGCATTTGCTCAAAATTTAAAAGCCATGCGAGGAGACCAGAGACACTTGATTTTCTCAGAGCATTTCAGAAGGTTTGGGGTTGAAAAGTACCTAGTAGTGGATTAATGTTGTTTCTGCTGGGTGCAGGAGAAGATTGCACCTGAAACCTTCCTAAAACATTTTTGGGAGCACAAGCCTAAAGAGTTGAATTTAAAAAAGACAGTTGTATGGTTTTGTGGCTCTTAAATGTGATTCTTAAAACAGTTTGCACGCCCAATGCAAATGTGAGCATTTTAGATGCACTTTAGCTGAAGACTTTACAGTGCTGAAACATTTGTTTCAGAGGGCAAGAACATATTTGGAAAACAGAAGTATTTCAACTGTCTATCAGTTTTCCTATCTCTGTTATAACTCCTAACTGTTGGCCTCACTGTTGCCCCAAGTGTGTGTCTATGTGTGTGTGTATAAAATGTTCTTAAAAAGCAAAAACTTATTAAACTTATTTCTTTTTCAGAGGAGTTGGATTCAGTTTTCTTTTCTCCTGGGTGCTGATGACTGTAGTGGTGCTCACTTTTGTCACAGGTGGAAATGTAGAAAAACTGGTCTGTGAGCCCTTTGAAGATAAAAATTTATTCAAGGTGAAGTTATTCATGTTATTAAAAAATTATTAGGATCCCAGTGAGTCCCAATGGTCTTGTCAGCTCTGTATGGCATATTATTTTTTATAGGACACTTTAAGTGAGTTTGGATCTGGTTTTACTTTCTCCTTACACACCAAATAGAGACATTCATCCTTTCTTGGTTTAATTTGCTTTGCAGTGTAAGTACTGCATGCCTGTCTTCCTTTGGAGACAGATTTTTCTGATTCAACTTTCCTCAGTGATGGGAAGCTTTAATATTCACTTTCTGCACCAGAGTTTGAATTTGCTGTTATATTTTCATTAGTGGGTGATAAGCTTAGATGTGGGTATGTGTCAAAAGACCACATATGAACAAGTACATGAAGAAACTTGGAATTATAGTAACTTTACTGAATTTTGTCTTCTAGGTTTTGGATACACCTTACTTACTAAATCAACAATGGAAAAACTATCTTGCTGGCATCCTCTTTAAAAACCCAAATGTTAACTTGACTTTTGAAAAAGTGTACAGGTATTAAAATTATGATTAAGATTTAATTAATTTCATATTTAATTCACTTTTAGTTCATTCATTTTACACATACTGATTTGGTGGTATCTTCCATGCTTCGTTTTCCAGGCACATCCAAAAATCACACATGTTCCAGAAGACATTCTGATTTTCTAGTGAATCACTAGCAAAAGCAATTTTCTCCCATATATGAGTTATTAGAGGTAGTCTTAGCATAATATTGTATGGTGATACTGGTCAAACTCTTTGATAAAATATTTTGCATCTTTGAGACAACTGTTAATTACTTTTCTTGTAGTCTCAGCTTCAAAAAATATAGCCAGTATTTTTTTTCTAAAGGATTGATTTTCTTAGAATAAGAAAAAATCATTAATCATTCTTTTAATACTTGGTCCTCCAGGTGGTTTTTAGGCTGATCTGTGTATTTGTGTTTTTTTTAGTGATTGCAAGGAAAACAAAGGAATTTATACTTCCCTTCACCTGGAATACCTGTTCAATATCAATGAGTTTCTAAATATTAGTATGGTAAGTAAAGAAACTATGAGTGAGTGCATGATTGTTTCTGAAGGACGTTTGCTCTCAAAACATTGTACAGTGTGTCCTGGTTTTGTGAGATTTTTGTTTTTATATAAAAAACATCCTTCAAGGAGTCAAGAACTGTCCAAGCTAATCTGAAAAAAGAAGTCTAGTTACAAATAAGATGATTTTTACCAGTCTTAGTGGTCCATGTGCTTTTTTTATGGGTGCTGATAATAATGTTGGTTTTAACTTTGAAGCTTGCATAGAAGGAAGGTTGAAGTCTAGTGTCTTCCAAAGGTTGCTTATGGTGTTTTAATGACAGTCTTCTTTTTATCTAAATGCCTTTTTTGGTGCCTTCTCTTCTGACTACAGTCAGATTTGTGTTGATCTAGGATATGATATACTGTGGTCTTAAGAATGGTTGGAAGGGGTTGGGATTAAATAATCTTTTCAGTTAAGCTCTAATAATCCATGACTGCACTGTCATTACATGACTGTAGTAATTTTGGGGTTGCCTGTAGTACCTGTCCTCATTACAGCAACCCCTCAGGGATACATGTTCTGTACTTCCAGGCACTGAACCCACACTTAACAGACAGAGTCCCTGTCCCAAATAATGTTCTTAAGGATAACGTTTCCTGGAGGGATGTTAGTCTCTCTCTTAGGAGGGACTAGCATTTATTCAGGGAAGCCTGCTTAAAACAGAACAGAAGGCAAGTAATTCATTGGTATGAAAGAGGCATAGGTAGGTTAGAACTTGGCATGACTGGGTACTGTGGATACTGCAGGGAAGGGAAGAACATTACCACCAACATTACCTGGTGGATTCTATTAAAGTTAATTAAATTAAACTGATGTAAGCAAAAGTCAGTGCATCTCCGTGGAAATGAGTCATCACCAAAAGCAAGATGCTTTGGGCAGGGGCTATAGCAGAATATGAACTGGTTGCAAACTACTTTTATGCTTTCTTTTGTTTCCCTCTCAGTATACAGAAGATGTGGCACTTAAAATTGAACATATTCAGATAAACCTCAGCAAAATCATTCTGCTGGATGAAATTGGGAAGGAGAATCTTCTGAATTTCAGCTCTTCAGGAATAGATGGGATAGACTTTTCAGCATATTTGACAGAGGTGAGACTGTAGTCAACCAGAGACATGACTGGGACAAAGTATAAAATGAAATACTTCTTTAACTATGGGCAAAACAGAAAAATCTGCTTTTGTGTAAAAGGCCATATTTTGAAGGATAATAGAAGTTGGGGAAAAAAACCACTTTGGAAGTTAAGGTCAGTAAATATTTAAAGAAATAAAGAGTAAACAGAGTAGGTAGTATAGTTAAGTACAAACTGTGTAAATGCAATAACAATACACTCCTTTTCTCACTGTTCACATCTTGTTTCAGATCAATAAAAGTGTTACCAAGGTTGATCTTCTCTCCTTTGCTAATGACTTAGAAGCAAGAGCAGACCAGCTGGTAAGTTTAATTCAATAATAAAATAATACATAAAATGTATCATTTTTATATCATATAAGTATAAATACATGGCAAAGTAGACTTTGTGGGAGAATTCTTGTACTTCAGACACTTACATACATTGTGCACTGTCATGTAAGGAAAAACTTTCTAGAACAGTGTTTCCTTTGAGTTATATTTTAGATGTTGCTAATTATTGATTTTTGTATGCTGTTGTGCAGTTTCTGCTTTGGAAGTCTGTTTTCTTAAATTGCACTGTTTGCTTAAGAACTGAGGGGAATACTCCATTTCAGTATTTCCTGTTATGCTCTCTACATTTTCAGGTCCGAGATAGAAGAAAAATGGGTTAGATCATGATGGAAAAGATGGTTTGAATTAATTTTCTTTCAGTTAGTGAGTGGAAGACTTTGCAATTAGTGATGATATTTATACTGTGGCAGCTCATAAGAGCTCTAGTGAGAACTGGGGCTGCATTGTGGAGGGAGAATGCACAAAAGAAACCCTGTCTTCTCTGAAGGGGTTTTTGAAAGCAGACACATGGAGAATGGTCAGAGGGTACAGCTACAACATTTCCCACAAATGAATCAATCTGCAAGTGGCACAGGTCCATGTTAATGGATAGTGACTATTCAGTTGATACGTTTGTATGCGTGTCAAGGTCGTTCTGTACTCATTTTTCAAAATTAAAGTCATGGTTTGGACACTGGCCCCAGACAGATTCCTGCTTGCAATGCAGGAGGAAGAGTTACACTGTACACATAGTACAATTAGTTGGATCACTAAGGGACACAGCAGAGGGAGACCACGTTGTTTGGAATTTATCAGATATCCATCCGTCCTTCCTCCAGGGAAAGGAGGGCACCAGTGGAAGCCCCTGCTTTGTTTACTTCAGCTTTTTGCATAATTTGTGCACACCTGTTGCTGGTTTTGGTTTTTTGTTGTTTTTTTTTGTTGGTGGTTGAGGCTTTTTTCTGCTTCATGTGCACTTGTGTCAAGGTCAGCTGCTCCTGGAGATTTCCTGTATTGTAGTTAGCAAGTTCTCCAAGCACCATCGGTGAGCTGCACATTGCCTGCTTACCCATGTAGGTTGCCTGCTAACTTGGGCACATACCAATATCTTTGGCCACACTTTACTTCAATTTCCAGTTTTTACTGTACCATTTGGAAAGTTATACAGGTGAGGTGGTTTTGTTGTTGATTTGGGGCTATTTTACAAGTGAAAACTGGAGTTCTTCAAACATGTTAACATCGAGTTGCCCCTGAGATATGTTCTGCATAGTTTCATAAAGGAAAATATATTGTCCTGGTAGGCTGTTTTCATTATTTTTTATAGCAGTAGAATCTTAAGGAAGCAATAGAATTGAGAATAGATCAGACAGAGTAATTTCTTCATATAAAAGACAAATGCAGTAGTAAATGTGTTCACTATAACAGTGTATGTTTTTATTTCTTCCTTGTGATGCTATTTAATGTAATCTATGAAATGTCTGAAAAAAGCCCAAAACCACAGCAATACAATGTATTACAGACATTAGATTATTAAAAAATTATACTGGTTTTCATGGATATTTTATAATCTCACTTTGTTATTAGTGATAGATCTTGGAGTAATCAATTAAAAAATAAACTAAAAACTTTTGGAATTCATGCTTACATGAACATTTCCCAGGAAGGAAACACATCTCTGAGCATTGAGGTCTGCCATTATTACACTTCCAAAGTTAACACTGTGTTCGGTGTAGATGCAAGGAGCCAAGTGGTTTTGCCACCAAAAGGAAATGGAAAATAGATTTATTTCTGGGAGTAAAACGAAATTTTTAGGGTTTTGCAACGAGCGTGAGCTCCAGACAGGCATTTGGACTTGAAAATCAGGGCACGAACTCAAATCTTCTGACTGAAAGGCAGGAGCCACAGAAATGGAAAATACCCTTCACAGGCATCTTTCCAAGTTGCTGGCTGAAAATATCTGTATTTCTGTGCCTCTCAGAAAGCAGGGGATGCCTCAGGGTGATGTCCACATTGCCAAAACAAAAAGCAAGTACCCATGAGTGAGAGATGCTCGTCCCAGCTGGGGCGCAGTGCTGCGGGGTTCTTGCAGTGAGGTCTGGCTTGTGGCAACTGCTAGGGAGGTGTGCTCACTCTTCTGTATTTAAAATTACTTAGTGCACCATGTGAAAATTCCCTTCAGTTAAATCTGTGCTGATAATGTTGTAGCCAGAAAAGCAAGGTGATATATCTGGTTTGGTTGTTGAGGCTTGAATTATTAATACGGTGATTATTTTCCCCTCCTTGTGTTGAGGAATTCAGTTTGCCATATCCCATTTTTAGCATGAGCTGTTCTGGAGTGGATGGGTATAATGTGCAACTTTCTTTGATTTTTGCTTTGTTGGGAAGCTTTGAGATTACTGAACAATACTGCATAATTGCATTTTTTGCAGCCAAAAGGAGCACTGGAAAATGCCTTAAAAGGACACGCAAACAGCATTCGGATGATTCATAACCAGCAAGTTGTTCCACTAGAGCAAGCTATGGTAAAAACATGAAAGTAATATTGAAACATTTGTAGAAAATATGAATCTCTAAATCTCTTAAATAAAGGTTAGAAAGCTGGACTTGCATTAGCACAGATTGTGTCAGTGAAGAGTAATCTGACTAAAGTATGTGTTTAATAAATAGTTTTCCTACTTGTAATACTACTGTTTTATAATACTGTTTAAAATCATGACCTTTTTCTTCACTATTTCTTTCGGTAGCTACTTGTGGTTATATATGAATAAAAGAGGAAGCAGGGGAGAACTTTGCAAAGCCCTAACCCGAAATCACTCGTTTTCTTTTTTGCTTGCCATTTGTCTTCATTAATAAAGGCAGTTACCACTTTCACACTTTATTTCTTGGAGTTAGTAGTCACCTAACAGAATTGGAAACTCTCGAGAGTAGCAAAAAAGCCAAAGTGGTTTTTTCATTGATGCTCTGAAAGATGTCAAAGGGCTGCTTCTGCCTGATTTTGCCAAACATGGATTTGTATAGTATCAAGCTGTGAATCTCCTACCTGCTTGATGTTGCTTCTTCCTCTACATAACATGAAGACCTTTAATTTATCCTGGCATCTGATACAGTATTTCTGCCCCTATCAAAGCCGACCTGTAGAAAAACATTAGGTCTTCTGGTCCACTCTGATTCTATGCTGTTCTTTCCTAATTAACTCCTAATTATTTTCATCTCTTTTTTCTTTTACAAAAACTGACTGTCAAGAAATATGTTAAAGCTAGGGTAAGTGCTTTTTCCCTTCAGAAACTGCACAATATAGAATTCTCTGAACACTTGGTTCTGATTTTAACTGTTCTGTCCTCCCTCCAGCTAAATCTTACTGAGTTTGTTGGATCTAACTCTAGTTAAGTCAGTGCTGTTGGCGAAATACTGATTAAACCCACAATGTATTCATTTTAATGCAGTTGTTACTGTTATACATAGTGTGATACTTAGTATTAATAACAAAATAATCTATAGAAGATCAAAGTATTAATATAATATTAAACCAGGTGTACTCATACCTGTAGTAATGACTTGAAGCTTTTTTTCTCCCCTCTTTTCCAATAGAGCACTTTAAACCAGAGCATTAGGTTACTGAAGAAAACATCATCTGAACTTATGGTAAGCTTCTCTTTCTGGCAGCAGGAACATTTTTGTGTTTTAAATCCTTTTGCCACATATGCAGGGCATATATTTTCAGTGCAGTTTTCTTCTATTTACAGCTGTTCTGTTACTGCGAGAGATTGTAATGTATTGAGGTAGTAACAAGGAGTTAGATATCTCTTCTGCACAAAAAGGGGAAAAAAATGAATGGTTGAGGTGTTTTTTGGAGAATGAATTGTAAACTGAGTTGTCACATGATAAAATAGGCTTCAGTACAGTTCTGTATAGTGTGCTTATTTGTTTTCCTCAAAATGTAGGTTTATTGTTTTTCTAAAATCCTTGACTGTAAAACTTGGGGGGAACAACCAAGAAACAAAATGCAAGAGTACAGCTGACAAGAGAGAGCTTTGTGATTCACATCCTTAACCACCTCTTGTTCCATGTTCAGCTCCCACTGGGCTCTCTTTCATTAGATGGTACTTGTTAACTCCCTGCTCCTGCAGCAGCATCCTCACTGTGGGAACCTGGATCTGTATAGAGGCTTCCCCAGGGCAGCCCAGGTTTCCTCTCTAGGTAGCAACTGCTACCTGCATCACAGTGAGACCAACTGGCTCCATGCTCTGCCAGAGAGTGAGGCCAACAGGACAGTTACTTTTCTGGCAGCAAAGCTTTCTGTTGCCACCAGCCTGCCTTGGCTCTGGTAGCAAGAATCTAGGCACATTAACATGGTCATAGTTACAACAGCTTTGTGGGTCATACCTACCTCAGTGCTTCTCATTGCAGTTTTCACCCATCCACAGCAGCAGACCAGTTAGATGTCTTTTAGAGTCTGTGATTTGAATCTG
This sequence comes from Manacus vitellinus, assembly GCF_001715985.3. NCBI lineage: Eukaryota > Metazoa > Chordata > Aves > Passeriformes > Pipridae > Manacus > Manacus vitellinus. Next base: position 9,485,611 of record NW_021938789.1, on the reverse strand, counting down.
GGTGGGGAGGTAAGAAACCATAAAATAAAGTGTTGATAAGAAAGGGATCATGTTTGACATCTCTACATTTTCAGGCTCTATGTGCACTGTTCTTTGTGTGTGTTCTTTGAAAGACTTTATGGGGTTGTACATATATTGAAAAAGCATCTCAGTCCTTTAGGTTATTGAATAGGGGCATATTCTGGCTGTATAGAATCCTACCCTAGTCATCAAGAGTTGTTGTGATAGTATATGGCCCAGGGTTTTCTTCCTGTGCACCATGTGTGTCTGTAGTGCATATACAGGCACTGATGTAACTATTTCTACACTTAAAGAAAAGAAAGAGAGTGGAAGATAAAACAGATCCTAGTATATAAATTAGTTATGTAGTTTCCAGGAAAAGATACTAGTCTTAACCACTGATACAAGCCTTTTTTAGTAGTGAGAGAATTTTGTCAGATGATCATGAATCCTTAGGCAGGTTCATGTTCTGTCTAGAATTGCATGTTTTGTCAGATTTTGACAAGACAGTGACACTGGTTCATTAAGTGAGCAGGTCCTGACAGTGGCTCCAGAGCCATTGCAACAGCCTGAAAGGGATTTATTTATATTAAACACCATCTCTTCCTCTCCAGGTTAAGGTGAAAAATGTCATTAGTGCTGTTAATGCTGCCCAGTTTCTCATAAATAACAACGCTTCTCAAGTTATTGTCCAGGTAAGCTTTATTTGATCAAAGTACATTAATTTGATGTCATGGAGGTAGAGGTTAACTTACTTTTGTTCTCTTTTATCTGGTCCTAGGAGACAAAAAAGTACATGGATACCATAGTTGGCTACTTTGAGCAATACACTGAGTGGGTCAAGGAGTCGGTAAGGTGCATTTACTTAATTGAGAAAAGCTATGTTTAAAAAAAAACCATAATAAAGCTAAATATAATAATAATAATACCACCAAAATGTTACTTTTGGTATGTTCTATAATTTCAGTTTTTAATACATTTGTATTTAGTATCAGTGAGAAAGTTGGTCTCGTAGAGTTTTGTTGGGTTTGCAGAATAGAAGTGAAGAACTGTTGGTTGGAATGCAGTGCAAATTTAACAGTGTTGTTTTCAGGGCTAGCCTGAAACCTACCATTGGTAGCAATACTGCACTGGGTCTCACCTGCATAGTTCAAATTGATGTCATTAGCATCTTGTTTTAAATTTCTCTCTTCAGCTGCAGGCTTTGAGAAGGTAAGCTGATGTTTAAAAGGTGTTCAGATGGTAGCATATCCCACTGGTATTTATTTTGAATTTGGGTAGGGTGAGACATAACAATTTAGTAAAATTTAACTGTAAGCAAGTTTCGAGATTCTTATTTTATTCTGTTAGATATTGTATTTTTTTTAAATCTTTCTTTCAGATTGCTATGGAAGTAGCAGCATGCAAGCCTATTGCCAACGTGATAGATACAGCAGTAGATATTTTTTTATGCAGCTATATAACCGATTCTGTGGTAAGAAACATTTTATTTTACTCAAAATTGGGGTATCAAGTGGGAAATTCTTTTAATGTACATCTGCGTGTAATTATTCCAGCTAGACTATTCTGAAATAAAATAATAAAGTATCACATACCAAGTTATGTAAGGAAAATGTTCTGATCTGGATCAAGTCCAAAGACAAACCAGTGCTGGACTTGTTTTAGTTTTCATTAAACTTCAGCTTGTATTAGCAGGAATTCTGTAAAATCAACTGATTCTGTACCACCTTGAAGTGGAAAAGCAGAAAGGTCTGAAGTTTCAGCTGTAACCATTTCTACCTTACAGGATTGGAGTGGGAGCAGAAAGTGAGTGGAAAATACCAAGGGAAAACTTTCTCAAGTATCTTTCCTGGAATCTAGAAAACCTAAATGAGGTTTTATCACTTGACTTGTAGCAGACAGATCTTGATTAGTTTCTGTATGTTGGGGACTTGGAGCATGACTTGTAGCAGTATATAAGGGCAATATTGGCTTTTTCATCTTGCCAAGAGAGCTTGGAAAGAGGACAGCATGTATTAAAAGTAAAGCAAGCAACCATGTGCCTGGAAAGTACCTAAAATGTCTCCTAGCTATTACTTAGCTTTATGGCACATTGAGCTGGGTCCTAATCGTACCAGCAGTAAATACGTGCAAGCTGTCAAAGGCAAAGCACTCTAACCTTGATAATGCTTAACTAAGTAATGCTTAATCTTGGTAATGCTTAACTATGAAAACCTCTTAACCTGCTGGGATCATGTTGTACTCATTGGTTAGTTCATACGTTACAAAGCTTCTGTTCTCCTTTGTGGTAAGAGATGACCCATGATTTTCCCTCACAATAGAACTTAGCTGAGTCACTTGGAAGTCAAAATCCCTCCAGCCAATACAAATCAATTTTGAAAAATCATCATTTTAACATCAGGTTATAACTCAGTTCAACTGTATGATAATGAAATTAGTTACACAAACAGGGCTTCAATTAACAAGTTATAAAGTACCTTGAGAAAGTGCTGTGAACTCATATTTTGACAAGAATTGCAAGAAAGATGGTTTAAAATATCAAGGAAAAAACCCAACATGGCTAGTAAATTAAGAGTGAGATGGGAAGTTGCTTTCTAACCCACAGCTGAGTACATTGAAATAACTTCTTAGGCCACTATGGCCCTGTAGCTTTGAGCAACTTTGGCCATATTTCTGTTTGGTTACCTTTGTAAGATTGGTCGTGTTCTTAGGTTGGCTCACACTGACAGTGGAGGATGCTTTATGTGCCATGTTCCACACTGGTATAAAGGAGCTCAGACAGACCATCAGACCGGTGCCACTAATTTCTGCTGTGTTCTGGGAACAGTGGTTCAAACATCAAGCAGGGGTTCATTACTTTTCTGGTTAATTTTCTCCATGATCTTTTTTTTCCTTGATTTTGTTTTGTTACAGAATACCTTCTGGTTTGGTTTGGGAGGCTCTTCAATGTTTTTAATTCCTGCCATAATTTTTGCTGTAAAACTCTCTAAATACTATCGTAGAATGGATACAGAGGATGTGTATGATGAGTAAGTATATACTCCTAAATAAACTAAATGGCAAATGGATTAAAATGTTTTTTCTAGTGTTTCATGTGAAGGCTCTATAATCCTTAAACCTGTGCTGACAGAGCAGATGCTCATGTTCCTGGGAAATGCTGCTGGTTTGGGTCGGTGCCTGCAAAGTGCTTCATGCAGTTGGCCTTTGGGGGCCATGACTCTGCAGATAGTGCTGGCTCTGACCTTGAGAAATTTATTTCAGGATGAAGTCTTCAAGGCTTCATGAGCAATGTTTATATAAATAAGTTCCAAATGTGCAAGTTATTAGCTCTGCTAAGTAACCTGTTAAGGTGAATTATGCCTGATTTGTAATCTCCTTGAATTAATGATTTACTTTCTTGCTGTCCTAGTTATTCCTAACCAGTCTTTCCTTTTTCAATTGCAGTTCCTCTGTCTCAGGGACTTGGCATTTTACTTTATGATAACTATTCTTACGTATTTTCCCATCAGTTTTGTTTTTACTGTTTTCTTTTCTGCTCTTTGTTTTGCTCATTTACGTAGCCTGTGCACTGCATTTCTCACATTTCACACTGGTCATTTTTCATGGCACATTCACAAGTCAGTAGAGCAGAAACAATCATGTACAGCTAAAATTACTCACTTATTCCTGTCTAGTTAATTACTCCTCCTTTTCTGTGTTTTTTAGTGTCGAAACTATACCCATGAAAACGTAAGACATTTTTTGCTGATATTTGCTAAAATTATTTTATTAATGTGGGAGGGTTTATATTTTTAATGTAACTTGTTACTTCTAAAGAGGTAACGTGTTCTGTTTCACCAGATTTTATAGATTATATTAGAGTATCCAACTCAACAAGAATAGAAAAATAATTAATTGATTTTTTGAGAATATAAAAATATTTTAAAATGTAAAATTATAATTATGCCATAACTCCTGAAAGTTACAAAGGAAAAATTATATTCTATTGTACAGACACAGTTTATCTTTGCATATCATACCATCACCCATGTACATGTCTTAGAAGCCATACTGTACATAGTGCATCTTATAGTTAACATGGTCTTTCTTGGTGTATTTATTTTATTACAGTACAGAAAATGGTAATAATGGTTATCATAAAGAGCATTTATATGGTATACACAATCCTGTTTTTACAAGGTAAACCAAGTCTGAAACTGCATGCCTTCATGTGTCCTTACTTAAGCTACTCTTTTAATCATCTGTTCAATTTTCTGCATGCTTTAAAGTGAATCATTTAATTTTGTTTGGTTTTTTGCATGATTATTCACTATAACAAATGCTGTATGATTTATATTTCTCAAATATTCTTTACATAACAGCAGACACTGTAGTAATTTCCTGCAGCTTAACAAAGGAATTGCCTATATTTGATCTTAAAGTCCATGTAATTAGGTATTTAGCTAGCACAGTGGGTAGTCCTAAATTGACACACCTATTAAAATACTCTGATAGCAGTTGAATGTGATAGGCTGGGATGCATTTGTACTCCTGAGTAATTTTATTTTTTAAATGGTGAGAAGGGCTTTTCCTGTGCAGAAGGCAGGTGATTCCAGTATGCAGAAAGCATGAACATAGAAAATGGGTGTTTCTGTATGGGTAGGACTAGAATGTAACATCACAAAACAAGAAGTTCAAGTTATGTGTAAAAAGAGGAGATTTGGGTTCTTTTCTGCTTCTGCAACAACCATACCATAAACTTAAGCTAGCTGTGAGAATTTCAGTTTCCATAGGGATAACATAGGATGTTCCACAACTTCAGTATTTGACTTTGCAGTCTTTGCAAGTTGCATAAGGAAGGATCAAATTTATGATTGAAATCTGTAGCTCACTGTGCTTTAACTTGCAACTTCATGACTGAAAGTATAGGTTGAGTATTTGCAGAGAAGATATAACCACTCTTAAATAATGGGTAAATACCAAGAGAGCTCAGAGTTTGGGTCTTGCCAGATTTTATGGCTGCATCCGATGGTGGTGATGATGATTATTATTAGTAGTAGTATTTAAAACTGTATTTTACAATACTTATTTACTGACCAGATCTTGATTCCACATCTCATTCTGAAGGAGTTTTTAGTGGTATTTATGATCACAATTTTTGTGGTCTGTTCTGCAACTAAAGGGTACTTACTCTCTAAATTAACTGACAAGGTGTTTAATTCCAAAGTACTGTCCACTGTCATATCTATTTTTAAGAACTTTCAGTACTGTACATAAGAGGAAACTAATAATTGCTCAGGCATTAGAAGTCCCTTTCTGATCTTTGAATCTTTAGTGTGGATATTAATACTCTTGAGGTTCATATCATGTTTTATTGTGGTATTTCAGTCGTCGATGAATAGGTAATTGTGTTCCTGAATAACCTAAAAATGACTAGCATAAAATAATGTTTTACACAAAGATCCACTAGTTCAGTCCTGACTTCCTTTTCCTAAATTCTGAGTTACTTAAAATGGGCTTCTGTAATAAAATTTAAACATTCAGTTTGAAACAGTGCTGGCTTCTGATCTGCTGAGATAATTTGAAAAACTGCTAATTATGGCATACATGCTTTGAATTTCTCAATATGGAATTCCCATATGAATAAAGTCTTGGTTTTAATTTTCATTTCAGCATACTCTTCACTTTTATCCTTGATTTTTTTTTTTTGATTTCCTACAAATTATTTTTGGAGATGCTTTGAGGGATACAACTTTGAATAGATCTCTGTGCACCTGTACTTTTGCAGCTTTAAAGAATCCCATAGGGTTGGGATTTTTTTTTTGGCCTTCAAAATCAGGAAAGAGAGGCAAATATTTTTATAACACTAAGATATGTAAGTACAAGTGAGAGGTCTTTGAGGTGTGTGTGTCTCACACAAGGGGTTTTCATATACATATCAAAGATACAAATAACCTAAATGCAGCCACCATTTTTGTGAGAGCAAAACAGGAGGCTTAAGTTTAAGGAGGATTAAGTTTGCAAAGGAATGGTGTTGGATAGGCGATCCAGGCATTTCTTTCTGTCATGACACAAAGGTAACCAGAAAGGTTGATGGAGAGAACCATAAATCTATTTCCTCTTGTTTGAAGAATGCTTGACTGAATGGGTAAAGGCTGAGAAGAGTCTGTGCCAACTGAGCTGGTCTCACCTTAGTTAGACAAAGTATTTCTGTTCCATTTGTGGCCAAAAGAAAATGATGGGTTTGGTTTCTGTTTTTTTTCCTTGTACAGCTCTGTGGAACAGTGGTAACACATACTGGGAACGTTAAGGGGTAAGTAATAAGCTTTTTAAGTCAATTCTAGGTCTATTACTACTTTACTATTTTTAAGAAAGCTGCTCTGATTTCTGTAACTCTCTAAGGTGCTCTAAGGTTTAAAAATAAAAAACTTTTTCAACCATATTCAGGTTCATATGAAAATCTGTGCCTTCATTCTGTTTAAATGACATTAAAATTTTATCTTTATCAATTTTTTATCAGATTTTCCTGAATTGTTTTTGTTATTATTTCCAGGCTATGTAAATGAGGCTCAAGATTCTTCTACGGGAGCATATCATTATTCTTCCAAGTGTATTGGCATTTCCATTCATCTGACGAATCCTGAGCCATTTATGTCAGCTGTACTGTAAATCCCAAATATACTATTGAATGTTATGCCATAAACTACTGTACAGAATATTTTGAGATCAGGGCACTGCCTCTCAAATACCACTGTTCAAGGCTTGAATAAAAATGTTTTCTGTTTTTTACTTTTTTTACACTGGGCTTTGTACCTTACATCACAGTATATAAATTAATTAGATAACAGCCTTTGCCTAGGAATTCTCTGACAGTTGTTCAAGTTCTTATCTTAAATTGTTGATTTGTGTTAAATACAGTACATACACGTTTACATAAAAATACATTTTGTATACAGAGACTTTTGTATATACATTTTTCTTAAAACTTCTAAGTGTTTAGTTAAGATTTTAATATTGTATAATACTCTACACAAATGAATTTACCAGCATGATCAGTGTTGCTATTTGGTGCTCTTGAATGACCACATTGGACTAAATTTGAATTTTAATGGGTTCCACTGTGTCTCTTTGTGCATCTGAAAAGTTCAGTTGTAGTTTTGTTTTCTTCCTCTTTTTTTTTAAAATTATTTAATATTTAGAGGGTTTTGCAGTATAGACCTAAAAAAAACTTTCTGGAGAAGTTTGTTTTTAAACTTTGAGGGGGGGGGGATGGGAATGTGCGGGTTGCATAATATAGTGAAAAAACTAAGCTTTCTAGAGTTCAGTAGTACTCAAAAAGAGCATGAGGGATGTCCTATGTTGGCAATTATTAGAATGCTTTACATTCTCTGTCTTCCTTTTCCTCTTTGACACCCACTTCTGTAACGTCCTTAATGGTATCACTGTGACTCTTTTGGGGGCAGTGATACTGTTCTTGCTAAATAATTTTAAACTGTGATTTCCAATGTTAAAATTCAAATATGTTTAACAATGGAGTTAACATTTGTGTTACTAAGAGTTACAGCCTTGAATTTAGGCAAACAGTTGCATTGCTGAGTTAGTTAACAACAGAATTCATCAAAAGGCCAAAAGTATGTATGTTACCAGTCTAAAATGTTTTGGCAGGTGTAGTAGTTGGATATATTGATCTAAAATAATCTCTTCATATATCAGTATTGTCAACTTCGTTTCCAGCAAGGTTCATTATGTTGAAGTAGGGTTAATTCTGTAAGTCATTATTATAATTTCAAAGAAATGCTTGAAAAGTGATACAAGTCTTTAATCCAGAATAACCTTAAATTTTTAATTTTTGCATCATAAATGGAAACATTTCTAATAGACAGTATGTAGCATATGTGTATATGTAATGTTCAGAACTGCAGATTTTTAAAAGTTTCTATTTTTAATTTGAGAAAATGTTCCCAGTTCATTTAAATAAAAAAGAACTTGCTTAACTACCTGATGTTTGATTCTCACTTGTTTCATTGTGTAGACCTGTCTCAGAAGAGTTGCACTGAGTTAAAATCTTAGGAAAATTAATTTTTTTACCCTGAATAAAAATTTCTGCTGTATTTGACTTTTATTTTTGGAGCAGGATGGACTGAAAGAACATTGACTCTGGGTGAGGGAGCTTCCAACTTCCACAAAGGATCTGAATTATGCAAAGATGGTAGGATTCAAGCTAATGAGTTGTGGAGTATATCCATATAACCTGTTTCTGTAGCCCTGACAGGAGAATTAAACATTTGCTAGTTCTTCGGCTCCCATAGTTCACTGCTGGCATTCTAGCTTACCTTGTAAAAGGACAATTGTTTTCTACTGATACAAGAGACCATGAGCTCTTTCATCTGAAGCACAGGCAGACAGAGGACACAAAGTCAGACGGGAGTGAGACAAACACTTGGCAGTAACCTGGTAGCTGTAATATGTAAATATACTGTAATCCAAGATTTGGTATTTATCCTTATCCTTGTAATTTATTTGTTTTCATGATTAAACTTGAAAACTTTGAGAACAAGAGATCTGAAAGTGGTATAAAGTAACTTTTAAGTTGTTTTAAACTCTTTAGCAGTTATTAGAATGAGACAGATGTCTTTAGTTTCTTATCTAAGAACTGTCAATGCTGTTGTGCATAACAAAGTGCAAACAATACAGTTGTTTGTCAAATATTATGAGGCATTTGAGTGCTTGCAATAGGGATTTGAAATCCTTGAAATTAAGTGTGAAGTGGGCAAGGGGATTCTTCTCTCTGGCTGGCTGAAGGGTAAAAAGACTCCCTAGAAAACAACTAAGAGTGAATTTTAAGTCTTAAGTAGGTTTGTGCCATTGTTGTCCCTAGATTTGGCTGGAGAACCACACCCTACCTTGAAAGAGACAGACAGGAGAAACTAATGGGAGAAAAGAGATGAGGCCTCTACTAAAAATGTTACTAAAATAGCCTTAGAGAAGGGGATGAAAAGAAAACAAGGTTGTTCTCTCTGTTAAATGGTATTTAGTCCTGTGGAACTTGATGACACATTGGAAGAACAAGGTTCATGATACCCAGAATGGATGTTCCAGATGGCTTCACCTTCAAGTGGGCAACTTCCAGATTAGCTGGGGACTCCCCACAGCAGCTGGGACTTGTCAACTGCCCCAAGAAACTTTTGTTGTTGTTGTTGTTGTTCTGCTTTGCCCAATGTGTTAAATGAATGTTTTTGCCATACTGTTTTCTTTAATGCTGCCTGGTGAGCAACTAGATACAGAAAATGGTGTTCTGTTCTGTTATGTATGACCAGTCTTAACCCCAGGGTTTCTAGCACCTCACAGTTGCATACCTAATACCCCTTTCCAGCAGCTGCTCAGGTAAAGCTGAATGTAGCATATATGTCTTAGGAAGAAGTGCCTGATGGGGGTCTTATTAGCCAGAAAAGTACTGTGTCTTAACACAGCAAGGGAGGGGCTTTTCCTCATGACCTTCTGAATGCCAAGGGAGTTACAGTGATTTTTCCTTAGCTCTGCTTTTAGTTACTGCAGCAGAAACCACACTAAAATATTTCTATTCTCTTGCCTTTATTTTATGTCATTTTTACAGCTCACTTTTTATGAACAGGAAAATACCTTTTTTTTTAAAAGAAAAAAAAAAGTAAAAAGTGATGAAGCACAAATGTCTGTCTGATATGCTTTGTGGTCTGTTTCCTGCTGCTGTGACCCATGATAAATTAGTTCTGATGTCTTGCTCTGTCTGCTGAAAGTAACTCATGCTGTGACAATGATGATAAAACTTCCAAACGTTTGGTGTATGTTTAGGCCTGTAATACCTTATTTTGCTCAAGCTTTATTCCTTATCTTGCTTAAGTATTGCAAGTGTAAAAATCTTTCATGGCTCAAAAAATGTACGGTTTATCTTTCATGCATCCTCACTGCATGTCATGTGCTGACAAAACGAAGTGCTAAAGGTGCATCCTTACTGTGCAAATCCAAAGAAAACCTGTTGTACAAATCAGCCTTTTTTACTAGGACACATTTATGATCATCCAGATGTAGCTGCAGAGATTGTTTTGACACTTTTATCTTTTTTAGTTTGATATGGTCTTACAAGCTCTGGCATGAAGATAGCTATAAAGCAGCTGGAGAATGGCAAATATCTGTTAAAAATCAAATATGACATGTTCATCCTGAATAGGAATGTGCTTCTCAGTTATACAACTATCGTTCTGTATTTAACTGCATTTACAAGACTTGTCTTGTTACCTTCTTGGGAGTTCACACTCCCAAGGTTATTCGACACTCCCTCAGGCTATAAATTATGGGCACATGCCTACTGAAGTGTGATTTATTATTTTTATAAAAAAGCCCAACCCTTACATCCCATGTTTTGCTGGAAAGAGGCTTCTTTGTGCACCAAACCTTTAAATTGTGAGCAACCATTTACTGGATCGTGTTGCTCAGGGATCTCAGTCAACTCCTCACACCATGAAGGGTTTTACTCTTCTTTTCCTAGTTGTTATCTGTGGCATGGGAGGATTGGGACAGAAGCTGAAGCCAAAGAGAAGAAGCAATGGTGAAGAAATCAAATTTCGGACTAAAACCAAAGACATTTGCACAATGAGCATTAGTGGGGACGATGAGGAGATGAAACTTAGAATTGAATGCAAAAGCCAAGACATGTCCTACTGGTGTGAATTCACTGGCAAGCCATCAGTCTGTCGTGCTTTCAGAAATAATCCAAAGATTTACTGGAATCAGATCGCCGCAGAACTTAGAAAGATCCCTCATGCCTGTGAATCCACAGAAGTGTTGAAGACCTCCATGTGCCAAAAGGCTCCTCCAGAGGCTCTCATGAAGCAAATAGCTACTGGTGTGGAGCCAGAAGAGCTAGCAAACCAGGAAGAATCAGTGCAGAAAATGTCCACTTCTATGAGAGGAGCAGGGCAAGGGTCTGAAAATGAAACAGAAGCAATGAGACTGGCACGGGAACATTGCTGGGAATCCCTGCATGGTTTCTGCTCCTACATCATTGGCATCTTTAGGGGTTAAGGACTCACCTCAGGTAAAATTAGCATCTGGAAGCACAGTAGAATATACTCAACAGTAATTCTATTGTACTTTTGTTTTAAATTTACTTTGGGGATCTCTCAGGGATGTGGACAGGGAGATTCTAGTCTCACTTGCTAAAATCTGACATTGCAAATCCTGTTTTGTGGCTTCTGAGGGGCTGGGCTAAACTTTCAGTGATGCCTGTTAGTTCAGGATTCCCTTACAGCCTCACATGAGGTCTTTAGTACGTACTCAGATGTTTGCCCTATCTATTGTTGTTAATCTTACAGTATTTCCATTCTAACTGTTTGAATTGGGCTAATTTTTCTCCTTCTGTCATTCCTTCCCTTCTGGATTTATCCCAGGGAAGTAAGATAAATAACAAATGCATCAGATCCAATAACAAATGCTGCACCAGCTAGAACAAATTAAAACTACATTCAGAAACTGAGAGGATAAAGTTTATTCATCAAAACTGCTAGTTAATAATCAACTATTTTAATTTCAACAATTAGTTAAGAAACAACTTGCAGAAATGAGTAAAACCAAATGGACTGTCTTGGTTTGTGGGTCTGTTACTGTAGGTTTGACAAGAGATCACATGCAGGTGCTTGCCTGGTAAGTCTCAGGTTTTCCACAAGGATTTAAAAAAGCAAAGCTCTTCATTGCAGAACTGATTAGTTTTATATGCACTTCCATTTCGGCTCAGAGAGAAAGCCAGGAGCTGGTGAGTGAACCTGGCAAACACTTGACAGAAATGGGAGTATATGCAGCATGAGCTGGCAAGTGTTTAGGTTGCTAATGATAATTTATGCCTAAAACAGCAAAGTGACTAATTTTTTTTTCTTTTTTGTTTTGCAGAGCAAAATTGTTACAGCTGAAGAAGGGTCCTTGCTGTAGTTTAATAATTTAGACATAAGAATTTTGGTTTAAAAACGAATTATCTCTATTAATCTTGTAGGTGTTTTCTTTTTATGCCCCTAAAATGAAACTTTTTAACAGCCCTGAAAAATGCATGAGACTGGAGTGACTGTGTTTAAAGTGTTAGGATGAACGAACTGTCACTAGACTTGTTACACACCCAGGTGTGCATTTAAATAACAGAGGTTCTGCTTTAGGAATGCTGACCTTGCATAGGTTTTTGTATGTGCTGATTTGCTTTCGTTTGTTAGAGATGAAAGCTGTTAATGATGATACAGTTAGTGCAAACAATAAAAATAAAATTTTTGAAAACATACTTGTGTGCTCTCATAAAATTTTAACTAGTGCTACTTGTATAAAGTCACAGTATTTGACACTTGTTTCCTAAGAGATTGTTGGTAGAATGTGTTAGAGAAGTTACAGGTCTGAGTCATTACTTTTGCACTGTGAACACATTTTCATTAATATTAATATTTTCAATATTGTGAGGTTTATATTACAATGATGAGTTTCAGCCAGCGGGGAAAAAAAAGATTGTAGAAATAAGAGAGTAGCGTAAGAATACATTTACATTTCTAAACAAATGTTCATCAGTGATGCATCTGCAGAGTTCAGTGTTATCAGGACCTCTTAGTGGTAATATTAACATTTGGGTTCAGTAGATTTTCTGAAAAGTAACTCACTTGGCAACTTGGGCAGTTGCATAAATTTCATCAAAACACAAAACAAGAACTAATGGCCTGTTGTCAGGCTACAACATGTTTATATTCAGATTATTATTTAACAGTGATCCCTTTTGTTCCAAGTAAGCTTTGCATCAGGGCTATAACTGGAAAAACTTTATACTGTAGAAATTAGTAGTTCTCTATGTTTGCCATTACAAAGTTTGTGCAAGGTAGTTTGCTGAAGTACTTCTCTAGCTTTACTCTCAGATTTGTAATTCTCACTACACAGTTCCAGATTGTGACTGTCCAGTCATTAAACTTGGAACCTTGTACCAAAAAACTTGATATAGTTTTCTGTCTCCAAACCTCTTGAAATATGTGGAAAGAACAGCAAGCCATGAACACAGGATCAGTGCAGAAGATTGTATGTACAAGGCAGAAATGCAGCTTGAATGCTGATAAAATGTAAGCTGTAATTTTGTCTGCCATGAATCCAGTGTGGTTAATCTTCACTGGTAATTTCAGTTACCATTGCCAGGCTCCTGCATTGTGAGTAAAAAAATGTAATAGTACACCTATTGCCTTATTTTTGTCATAGACATGAATATAATTGTTAGATTTGCAGACATGGAAAATTCATCAAAGTGATATTAGGGAACTTTTTACAATGTTAAGGAAAGGTTGCATGTTTTCTTGAGATGTGCTTTTAAAACTCTTTTTTAATCTGATACAAAATCCACTGCGCAGAGGGAATGTTTTGCAGTACAATGAATGTTTTCCACTACAACACTAATGACTTCAAAAATGAGACAATGACTTGCATTGAGAGAAGTTTGAGAGAATCTGTTGCCCCCATACTGGTAGCAGGAGAAAAGAGGAAGTTTCATCAGTTCACCAAAAGAAAATTTTCCCCTTTATGCCATCAGCGAGTCAGCAACTGTAATGATCTTGCTTTCAAAATGTTTAAAAATTGGATATTAAGTGAAGTACCCCACCTCAGTGTAACAGCACTGTGATTGTATCAGCCACATCACCATTTAATTGTGTTTAGCACCAGAAACCAGTTATGACATTTCAGTTACCTTCTGGGTATGAAAGTGCTATTTATTAAAGGATGGATTGAAAAGTTTTTGTGGTGAGTTTAATGCAGTCTTTGGGTACCTTGTGAATGAAAACTGCTGTTTCATTCATTTTAGGTAAACCAGTTAGTCCCTGTATGTGTAAGTACCTCAGGAAATCCATTCAAGTGGAGGGAGGTCTTTGAATTTGTCTTTATTTTCCCGACAGAGGAGCAGCAGGCAAAAATGTCTGGATTCCTGCAGGCGGGGAGACCACTGATACCCAGACCTGCTACTTCTGCTGTTAATTCAGTGCAGTGTGAGGTGTCCATCTGCCTCGGGATCCTCACGTTTAGGGTCCCACTGAAGCAACGCAAGTCTTTGTTACTTTGACAAGGGAAGCCTTCAAGAAAAGCAATATGAAGCATTTGGAGAGCCTGTGTATGAAAGGATGCGTATTTAATGCGCATAGTTACGATCTAAGAAAGACTGGAGTGAGTGTAATGGGAAGCCGTTGAGATGGTCAGAACTGGAGCATGCTCCTGTGAGGAAAGATCAAGGGAATGGGTTGTGTTCAGCCTGGAGAAGACTTGGGGAGGTGGGGGGAACCTAGTAGCTGCCCCTCAATACATGTGAGGAGGCTGTGGAGAATATAGAGCCGTGCTCTTCACTGACTTGTGTGATAGGAGAAAAAGAGGTCGTGGACACAAATTGATACAAGCGAGGTTCTGACTAGGTGTAAGGGAAAACATTCTCTTTAAGAAGGATAGACGCAGCAGTGGGTTCCCCAGAGCAGCTCTGGAATTTCCATCTGTGAAGCTTTCCAAGACCAGCTGGACAAAGTTTAAGCAACATAGTCAGAATTTGCTGTGAACTGCTTTGAGGAGAAGGTTGTACTACAAACCTCCTAAGGTGTCTTCTGGTCTGAATGATTCTATGATTTACAATGGAAACACAGAATAAAGCTTATAAGTTCTGGTTATTCAATAATGAACACCTCTCTTAGCATCTCTATCTCCTGAAAGTGAAAAAATGCTCTTAGATCAACCGTTCTGCCAAATTGAACCAGAGACATTATTTTGTTAAGTACAGATCTCATCATTAAGTCAAATGCATCATCTTGGGTAACTTTGTGTTCAGTGCCTCTGACCTTTGATACATATTTTAATTTAGCCTGGTTTTGACAGCAGAGAAAATCATTAAAGAAGTCAGGTGTTAGGGAGCACGAACGCCTTAAAATCAAATACCCCAACCTAAGAAAATCGCTGTTTGCAGTGTGGAGGTTTTTTTTCCTGAAGTAGGCCAAATTCACACCCCCATAATATTGCTTAGCCTGCTTGTAAATCATCTCAACTATGCAGTAGTGCTCTCTGGTGTTTTCTGAGAGAATTGTTTAGGTGTGCTTGGTTATTCTTGCAGCTTCACATTTTGCATTCTTGATTTTTCGGTAGATTTCATAGTTAATATGGCGTGGATTTTAGGGACAGAGATCTTCCACAAAAATACAAGGACAAAGTAAAAACTAAAATTTCCCAAGGCTGCCTGTTGCCGTTCCTTCTTCTGTAGAAACTTTGTGGTTGTCAATTCCTTTTCTTCTGTTTCTCTTCTTCTCTGAAGAGGAGTCAGACGCAGCTCAGGAGATTTTTTTTTTGGCTCTCTCTGCTTTTCCCCTTACAAACAGGAGAATTGTTCTAATCAGACTTCAGAGATCGTTTTACAGTAACAAAAAGTATGTGATGCATGCACAAGAACAGGAGTAAGAAGACAAAGCGGGGGAGATGCAGTGGGTACAATGACATGACATTGGTGTTATCTCATGGACACGTTGTTCACTCTCTCATCTTGCATACGAAGTTAACTGCTTGATGTCAGGCAGGAGGCCAGGTGCTGAATTTCCAGAGTAGCTGTGTGTCCTGGAAGCACAGAACTGTAGGTACAGAGCGAAAATAAAAATGAAACCGACGTCTGATTTGGAGCGGAAGTTCGTGTTCCCCTCCCTGCCGCCCTCTCCTCAGCAGGTTATAAAACTGTTTGCATAACCTGCTGCTCGCTGTAGGCATCCCTCCCATGGTAACTCCTGCTGCCTCCAGGCTCACAGTGATTGTAGTTAGGAGGGGAAACAGTGGTGTTCTTTTAGATCTGCTGGCTGCAGATGTAAGGAAAACCCTGCATTACTCTGTCACTACTGCTGTGGCCTGTGAAAATTATTGTGCCAATGGTGACATTGGTTATCCCTTTATTTATCTTACTGGTGTAACATGGGGGCCCTCCCCACAAATGCAACTGTAATAAAATGAAGAATTTGCTTAGGAACTGAAGAGGTCTAGAAGCTTCTCAGCAAAAGAAATGGGTAACCAAATTCAGGCTCTGAAGTCTGGCAGAGGGGCCATGGGCACGTGGGTTTGCCCCAAAGCTGGATGCCAGACCAGGCTGTGGAGATGTGGTTTTTTAGGACAAGATGTCTTTCTGTCCCCAAGACCTGCCTCAAATACTGTTGTCCCTCATGACCCATTCCATGCCCCTTTCTCTCATCTGAGAGATTTTCCAAGACCTGTTTTTAAAACCCTTCTGTAGAAATCCACATTGTGTCTGCCAGGAAGGTGGGCTACTCCAGCATGACAGGAGATATTTTTCCCAATGTACCAGACAAGAAGACATAAGAACCATTAAATGGCAGCAATATAGAACATCACCTGTAGTCATCTCTCTCCCCTGCCTTCTTGGGCCTGAAATATTTTACATAGTTAGAATCAATTCAGTAGCCTTTGATCATACTGGAAATCTTGGCTCAGGTGGGTCAACAACTGAAAGAAATCAGAAATACCATTTTCCTTCACCTTCGAGAACTATAAAACTTTTTATAGAACTCTACATATTTCACCTCAGTAGCAGCAGTGTTCTTTGGCAGCAACATAATTCATTTGAAGCTCTTTAAAGCACAATAGAAACTATCATAATGATTTAAAGGAACAAACAATTTCCTCGTTATTAATTTATTTTATTTTTTATTTTTTTTTTTGTGTGTGGAGGATTGTGTCATGAGGGTTTCTGACTTGGAAAGAACACAGGATCTGAAATTAAAGATTACTTTAAATCTTTATCAGCAGCCTTTATTCTTCTGGGTATATCATGGCCCTTTTTAAACATCTACATATTAGTTTAACTCAAATAGCAAAGATTAGTATAAGACTACCCTGCAGCTACAGCATAATTTACATGGGCAGTGAAAAGTCAATTGTCTTGGACTAGAAAGCACTGTAGAAAACTGACTGCCTTCAGCATCTGTGAGAGGAAAGGCACATTGTAAATATCTGAGAGACAGGAAGAAATCCACCTGAAAAGGACATCCTCAGGTAATTAATTTTTTATGTCATCCTCATGTTTATGCTTCTCCTGAATTATATAAAAGTTATTCAAAACAAAAATAATTCTTGCTATGTAAAGAGACATGTAACAATTTAATTGCTAATGTGCTTTTACAAGAGCTTTGTGTAAGTGCATCACTTGTCAGTCCACAGACCTGGAAAAGAAAACTGACTGCAACAGAATATTGGTCTTAACCAGAAGTCAGTTTCTCAGTTGCAGAAATCGTTTAAAATTGTAACACATTTTATTTCCACATTGCCCTCTACTAGTGCATTTCAGGATGTTTAAAAAAAAAGAATAGTAAAGGTAACTTTCTTGCATCTGTCCGACATAGACGTATCATTATCTACCTTTAAAAGGTCAGGAAAGAGAAACATGTAAGGCAGCCTCTGACAGCAGATGTGTGGACAGCAGCTAGGATGTTAAAC
Source organism: Manacus vitellinus (assembly GCF_001715985.3). Classification (NCBI taxonomy): domain Eukaryota; kingdom Metazoa; phylum Chordata; class Aves; order Passeriformes; family Pipridae; genus Manacus; species Manacus vitellinus. The sequence continues at coordinate 9,468,136 of NW_021938789.1, read as the reverse complement.
AGTACTACATTTTTATTTAAGCAGAAATAAAAATTTAACACACAGTTTTGTAATTCTACTAGATGAGTACACATATGGGAATAAAGTCTCATGCCCCACTTGCCTCAACTTTGGCCCTTGAACGTGCAGTGAGGACTCCCAAACAGAGCCAACCCATCACCTGGTTTTACTGTGGGTGATGCACACAGATACAATAATGCCCTGCAAACTCCAGCACTTCCTCTGGTCTCTCTGCTTACAATTGTATCTGCCTGCCTATCTGCCCACATCTCATTAGTTCTTCCAACCATAAATCTGTTGTGCTGCAAAATGGAGATTAACATATATAGTGTGCCATTAATAAATATGGTGTGCCCAGTGAATACAGACCTGCCTATGTGTGCCAGCATGTGGTTTAATGTGTCTCCCAACTGAATGCAGCGGTGTTTCTCTGGTCTAGTTATGTTTTTACTTAATTAAAACCATTACTCTTGGCTTCTTTCTGTTCATTACCTTAAATAAAATGATTCAGAGAAGGGAGAAAGAACTGATAAGGAAAGGAACAAAAATAATATTTAAAACCTAGTCTGTGTTTTTATATTTAAAAAAAGCTTTGTGCAAGTAGTAAGCAGCTGGTCTGGGGTAGCTGGAGTAACAGAGAACATATTGATGGGTTAACGGGAAAGGACCCTTGAGAATGCCAAGATTTCATTGATTATTCCAAAACTAAAATTTACAAGTGGCAAGAATTTACAATATGGCAAGAAGACAGCAATGAAAAAGGTGGCTTTTGCCCTCCATAATTACTCTATTTTATGCTGTCTTCAGATAAATTATGGTTTGAAATAATTTTGTGAGTTCATTTCATAAGTTTTGTTCACCTTCAAAAATCTCTTTTTGTTCTTTCAGAAGCTGTCCAAGTGTTATCATTTTTATTCTTGATTTCAACCTAATGCTGGAGTGAAAGAGGCCTGACTGGTGCACCCTATCTCACCCTGTACCACAGCAGTGGGTTAACCATTAGCCCTTTTCTGGTGTAGAGCATAATTACTCAGAATGCTTTGGTCAGCAGCTTGTCCTAGTTTAGAGCAGTTTTGGGCTTTTAGTGGTGCTGAAATGAGGCAGGTCTGAGGTTTCTTTGCTGAGCTCAACTGTACTATAAAATACTGGTGTCAAAAGGAATCGGCTAGCTCCATTTATTTTAAGATCTGAAGTCAAATCCTGACCTAGCACCACTGCGTTCACCACTAAACCGTATCCCCAAGTGCCACATCCACATACCTTTAGAACACTTCCAGGGATGGTGATTCTACCACTTCCCTGGACAGTCTGTTCCAACCTAATATCCAATCTGTATCTCCTCTGGCACAAGTTGAGGCCATTTTCTTTTGTTCTATCACTTGTTACCTGGGATAAGACCTCATCTGGCTACAACTTCTTTTCAGAGAGTTGTAGAGTGTGAGAAGATGCCCCCTGAGCCTTCTTTTCTCCAAGCTAAACACCTCCAGCTCCTTCAGCCAGTCCTCATCAAATCTGTGCTCCAGCCCCTTCACCAGCTCCATTGCCCTTCTCTGGACTCACTCCAGCACCTCAATGTCTTTCTTACAACGAGGGGCCCAGAACTGGACACAGGATTCGAGGTGCAGCCTCACCAGTGCCCAGTATAGAGGAACAATCACTGGCACGATCCTGCTGACCACACTATTTCTGAAATGGGCCAGGATGCCATTGGCCTTCTTGGCCACCTGGGCACACTGCTGGCTCATGTTCAGGCACTGTTGACCAGCACCCCGAGGTCCTTTTCCACTGGGCCACTTTCCAGCTGCTCTGACCCCAGCCTGTGGCACTGCCTGGAGATGCTGTGGCCCAAGTGCAGGAGCCAGCACCTGGCCTTGTTAAACCTCATACCATTGGCCTTGGACCATCAATTCAGCCTGTACAGATCCCTCTGTAGAGCCTGAAGTAACTTGGACTGTGTCATCAATGACACAAATAATATTCACTATCTAGTAAATAATTGTTTTAAATACTGCATTAGACAATCGAGGACTCAGTTTCTGTAGGCTGTGGACAAACAATGCAGGAAGTAGTTATGGAAAGGCTGTTCTTTACTAGATACAGCCTTCATCCCTGTTCCAAAACAGCAGGTTAGTTAACCAGGATTTAGGTCCTCTTTACCCACGTATGGGAGAAAAATCCCTACATTCCCTGATGGCAAGAAGTAGGACATAGATGTGAGATTCCTCTACAGGCGTAGAGTAACAAATAGAATTAAAAATGGATAAAAGGTTGCTTTGTGTGATTCATGTGATATCAAAGGGAAAAGCAGTAATTTAAACTAGAATTGGAATTGGAAAGCTGCACCGTCAACGGTGACATTCTGATGCGCTGCTTTTCACCTGTTTTCAGAAAATGGAGTTCTGGCTCAACAGGGTTGAATACTTCTGAAATAGTCTGAAATACTTAAAATTGCTAGTTCTCTGCAAGCCCATTAAAAAAATATTAGTTCCTAGTGTTTAGGATACTTAATTTCTTGTTTGTTAATTATCTCCACATGGAGGAGCTGTAGAGTTAGAAATGATCCAAGTAAAAACACTTCAGAGACATAGTATCTTCTCTTTGTTAACTAAGCAACCCCCAAATTTATCATAAATGCTGAAGTATGTGCATCCTTTCAGCTTTTGCTAACCATAAAAAGTTGCACTGGAAAGATAGATCAGGAAACTTTTTTACTTTGTTAATGGCTTCTATTCACTATATAACTGAACCTGCTGAGTTCAGTAAAATGAAAATGGCAAATAAGATTTGTCCATTCCTTTTGTCCTTTCTCTGTGCTTTCAGAGACTTGTGTCAGAAGTAGAAAAGCTGGGAGCTGCCAGCCCACACAGCAGCTGTGAAATGCAGACCTTTACAGTCATTCTTCTGAACTGCTGAGCTTTCAACAGGAGTTTTCAGGGCCCCTTCCAGATGTGAGCTCTGGAGCCCTACAGCCTATACTATGTTTCAAGGATAACCCAAAGGTCATGGAGGACAAACTCTGTGGCTAATCTGGTCAGTGGATAGGTCAGGCTATGGTGGCTGATGTGACTTGTGGAGGCATAGCCTGTGTTAGTCCAAGAACACTTTTTCCAGTAGCTGAAACAGTTTCTTCAAAAGTAGTAATCTAACTCGGCAAAATAGTTGTCCCAACTGTGACTGCACCTTCTTGTTGTCTTTGCTGAGGCATCTGCCATGGTTTAGAGGATGGGGCCAGGGCGATGTCAGTGTAGCTTGACCATAAGTACTTCTAGTGACAGAATAGTTCTGAACAGGGACTGAAATCTCTGTTGGTTTCTTTTCATCTGAAATCCACTGAAATAAAAAATCCTGTTAGTTATTTGCAGGATTGAAGTCTCTGTGGTGGGTGACCCCAGACATCAGTGAAGCCCCCCTCCAGCCACTCACTCCCTCTCTCCAATGGGATGGAAGAGAGAACTGGAAGAGAAATGGAGAGGAAAGAATGTGGGTATACATCTTAATAGGTGAAAGGAAAAGGGGGAAAACAACACCAAGTGATGCAAAGGCATTCACTCTACACCTCTACCAAGCAGGCTGATGCCCAGCCGGTCTCCAAGCTGTGATTATTCTAGAAAGACAACCCCCAGTTTTATTGCTGTGTGCAACATCATGCAGTATGGAATATCTCTGTGGTCCCTGTGGTCAACTGGGGTCAGCTGTCCTGGCTATGTCCCCTCCCAGCCTCTGGCCCACCCCCAGCTTACTTTTTGGAGAGAGGGCACAGTGAGAAACAGAGGCAGCCTTCATGCTGTTTAGTGACTGCTAAAACATGATTATGGTATTAGCACTGTTCTGGTTACAAATTTAAAACACAGCACCATATTGGCTGCTATAAAAACTTAATTCCATCCCAGCCAGACTCAACACAGTCTCCTACATCATAAAGCCCCTGGTTTTCCATTCCTCATTCCTGGTTTCCCTTTCCTGGAACAATTTCTTGGTTCCTGTTTCTATTTTCCCACTGTACTTAAAAAGTGTAAATGAAATGAATATTTATTCCATAGCAAGTGCTAGAAACATCTTGCTGTGCATGAAACCAGTGCTAAAACCCACAAAATTACCAGGCACTGATGAACTCACGAGAGTTTATGCAATATATCTTCTTAGTTAGGGTGGATCCACCTGTTCTCTCTCCACACACATATATGCACCACTTATTTCAACAAATATATGAATAAACCCACTAATATTAATGACTATAATAGAAAGCAGAAAACTATTCAATGCTTCTATTATATTATATTATAATCTGTATATGTACATACATGTATATTTATTGCTACAGCTTAACTTATTCACAGAACAGCCCTAAGCTTTATGGAAAGGATCCTGAGAACAGACAAAGACCAGAGATATCACTGATGTATAAACCAGACTTTTGAAAGCCCATGTATCCTGACCAGGACTGCATTAGAGAAAATCTAGAAAGGAAAACTAAGTTGCTTTGATTTCTGGAAGTAAAAGGTTCAGATCACATGTGGTTCACAGAAGCACAGACGCAACCTCGAAACGAGTGGTTGGCAGCTCGGAAAGAATGTCTTCCTAATCTACCACATCTTGGCCTGTACATGTTCTGTCTTCAACTCCATTCATTATGATTCTGTATCACTCTGCAACCACATTAGGGTGTGGAAGAATTTCATCACTGATCTAGTGAATATTTGAAATGTTCCGCACCATAACCATTCTCTGGTCTTGGTTCCCTTCACTTATGCAGGATCAATTAGTATTTCTGCTGCCTTCACAAGAAGTAATTGAGTCCACAGTGTATACATCAGAAAAAAACCCTGAAACAAGTACCTAAGTAATTTTAAATTCCCACTAAGAAAAAAAAGAAACATCTTACTTTTATGAGAAGGTGGATTAGAACTAGAAGAGGGCTGAACCTCATTTCTTACCTTCATCTTCCTGAAGTGACTCTACAAGTAATGCCTTAATACAAAGACATTTTGCTGCTATTCATCTGGAAAAGCATATGGGAGTTTTTCACTGCAATACTTCAATGAGAGATCAGGGATTCACAGCAGCTGAAGTTTTTGATTGGAGCATTGGGTGTGCAGTGCTTATGGTAGACTGCACTGAGCTGTAAGACAGTCCCTTGTGTTCCAGCAATACCATCTGATGATTTTGTGTAATGTGTCCAATTCTGCCTTCTCATAGTTATGCATGACTTGCCATTACCCTGAGTAGACTAATGGCAACCAGTAATTTACAATCTTTTTGTTATTTTACTCACTTTATTTCTCTATAAGAGGGCAATCCTTTGTCTGATTGTATTTCTGATTTTCTGGTCAGACAGACAGGCTTTTGCATTGCTCTAAGCTATGAAAACCTTAGCAGACCAAGATGGTAATTAGTCAGTGGTTGTTTCCCTTGGCTACCAAATCAACTTGAGCATGCCCTGAATATACTGAATCTATGGTAATAAATCCAGCAGCCAGCCTGCTCAAATAAAACCACAGGACAATGAAATGACTGTTCTTGGGAAATCTTTGGCTGTGCTTGAGATAGAGAAGTGATTAACTTCCATTAGAGCTAAAAGTAAATGAAAATATATAAAATCAGATTTTGAGGATAAGTTCTTCCTGATATTGGAAAAATCAGTATGAAACACATTTCAGTCTAGTATCCCTCCATTTCATGTTCTTTTTCTTGTAAGAATTTTTTCTTTATATATATAAAATATAGCCTTTCTATTCTATGAAAGATAAATCCTACAGAAGAAGAAAAAACAGGGTTTTTTTTAATCTATGAAATCTCATCTTATTTGGTAATCCTGTAGCATTATCAAATGCAAATATAAAGTGATCAAAATCTTAGGATCTGTTTAGATTTGGATATGTTTGCCACCAACTCTTGTATCGTAACAATAATTTTTATTATGACATCAGCATCTAACATCCTGTATAGAAGAGGGTAATCATGTTTAATTAGTAATGGCAATTATTTATACTTCTTTGAATTGCTTCAGAGTCGAGGCAAATTTTCTTTAAGGTTGGCCTAATATACTTTCAAAATAAAATTAAGGGAGAGAAGACATTGCAAATTTCCTACCCTTATTGAATTCAGAAGGCCTCCTCCTGCCAAGGTGAAACACTCAGTAAACTCCATTTGGCATCAAAATTTTCTGTCTCCTATATATATGGGTTTTTTTCCTCTGTGTTACCTCATTAAACAAGAGGGATTTCCTTTTTCTAGTGGTCATATTCCATCACTGGCTTGGATCTCCTTGGGTTAATTAAAACCACTTATATTTTTCTGAAAATGCCTCTGTCCTTGCCTACAGAGATAAAGCTCTGCAGGTTTGAAAACAAACTCTCTCTTTTCCAACTCCACGTGACAGTGTGTTCAGTAGGCAGCAAGGGAATAGATTAACAACTGCTGACTGCCATGCATGAGCTGGGAGTCAAGAGGGTTAGACCTCTGCTGAACAGAAAATACACCCTGGCAGTAATGAATGTCAAAATATTTTAATCAAAATGTGGCCAACATAATGCAGCAAGTAAATGAAGAAGCACTACAAGCAAAAACTATGAACTTCATAGATGAGGAAGGGAATCAGTAATACTACACCTGCAAGTGATGGATAAAATTATTAAGCTGTTGGTTTCACTCATAGATAACCACTGCATGAAGCAGCAGTGTTCAATTCATTAGTGTTTCAGGAATTTAGTTCTCAAATGTGAACCTCTGCATGGACTAGAATTTAATTGCTATAATATAATGTCCTTACTATTTAGTCTTGTAAAATTCTCTTTTTTATTAGTTTAAAATTAATATACAGCAGTCATATGGTGTCTGTTGTTCTGTGATTGACTTACACTTAACATTTGTTTGAATTACCTTGTATTTGTTTTTTTTTATTGAGGTTTTGTGATATCAACTTTCACTTGGACACTGTTCTGCCAAATTTGGGTGTCAGTTTTGGTCAGTTTGTGAAATAATTGGACACTGTTAAAGACTCAATGAAGAGAGAATCTAGTGCCTTTTTTTTTTCTTTCATATTTATTTAACTAATATGAATTTAACCCCAGGCCCGAAGTAACTGAAAGTTGTTAACTGATGAGTTTTCTTCAGCTTCTTTCAAATAATTGTACCTCCATGTAGAATAGTTAATAAGCAGATCTCAGTGCATTGAAGCCATCATCACATTTTAAATTAACTGTACTCTTTCAGAGAAGTGACAGTAGGCTATGGAACATTCTTCTGAAGTGTTGAGCATAGGCAGTGAGATACAGAAGAGCTGGCAGTGGAGCCACTGTCTGTGTGGTAACTATTTTGTTGCTATATAAAAGGGTTTCGGCACTTAGGGCTGTTGGCTTACTGTCCTGTAAATCCTAGACTTATAGAATCAAAAAGGAAATCAAGTTACGAGTTCTTTGACTGAAGCTTGTTTACTTAAGAATGGAAATGTAGTGCCTTTCTACTTTAATAACTAAACAGCTCTCCATAGATTTGACTTCACCAAATTAGCCATCCACATTTGCCATTCATTGTGTGGATCAAATTGTCTTTTGATGAATTATCTGCCCTGTTTGTTTTGTGGCAAAACCATGTCTGCACTTTACAGGCAAACAGCATTTCAACCCAGCAAAGTCCACAACTAAGGTGAATTTTAAAATGTGCATGGCAGAAAGAAAAAAAATACATTCTTGGAAATCATATTACAAACAGGCTTTTGCAGAAATTTTTTTTTTGGCAATTAGATACCAATTAAGTACCTAAGAAATGAAGCTCCTACTTTAATTTTGTGTACTTTCTTTCCAGGATGACATTTGAAGAAGGTGACTGTTCTGATCAACTGATAGGACAACTGCAGTAGGAAGGTGTGTGTTGTGGTTTGATTAGGTTTTTGGCTTTGGTCCTGAAACCAGATTGCTCAGGCTCCTATAGCTGAACCAATACCCTAATCTGTCACACAAAAATCAATTTATAGTATGTTTATACAAGCAATCAGGCACGATAAAACCATACCTAAATTAGTACCAGAATGTGAGGTTAGCATAGCCCTTTGGCTTTATGGTGTCCCCAGAGTAATTAGCCCTGCTGAGAGGCTCATTAACTACAGCAGAGAGCCACACTAATACAGCTGCACAGTTTTGAGGATCCCTGCTAAATCCTAAATACTCTAGATAGTACTGTGTATACTATGTAACGTCAGTTTAGTATTCCTGAGCAAGATAGTACCTTGCTTACTACTCTCTTACATTGCTTTCATTCTCTGATTCCCTTCCAACCTGACATATTGTTAAACATCCTTGCCCCCATCATCAGCCTTTGCCAGTGTTAACCACAAGTCTGTCACATTTAGCAGACTTTTGCAAACAGTTTCATAGTAACTCCTGCCAACCAAAGATGCACAAGGCAGATGTGGTGCCTGAACTCCATCAAGAAGCATCAAAGATAGCTGCACATACATAGAATAGGAGGTAGTCCTGATACACAGATCAGACCATTCATATTTCAAATAAATGCACACTTCTGTCCTACAGTCATTGAAGAATTGCACTGTTCTTCCTTTTCTTGCTTCTGTTGTTTGGGGTTTTTTACAGAGAGTTAACAGTCTCCTTGTCACCAAACCAGTCCAGACAATGCTGTGTCTATAGCTTTGTCCCTTTGTTTAATTCCATTTATATCTAATAGGAAAGAGCCAAAGAGGAATACCTGCCTATATCTTAGGCTAATTTCTACTTTTCTCTGTTCTTGCATCCCTTTTTAATTCTTGTATTTCCAAAGCTTATATAACAAATGCCTCACATTTCTTCAGCAAAACCACCTGAAGCAACCAAGCTACAAAGCTACCAGCTGCTCTATCCATTCTTTGGGGGATGCCTATTCCCAGCTCTGAATGTGTTTCTATATTTGTCTAATGCTTGTTTCACTCACATCTTCTTTTCCAGGTTAATATGCATTAGATGTGGTCCCATAATGAAATCTCATGATGTAACACACTTCTTTACACACACAAAAGCTGGCAGAGGGAGGAGTGTAGATCAGTGCTGTGCAGCTGAACTCAACCCTTAGACTTCTCAGTCACTAATTCTGCAGGAGTTTGAATTTGTTTCTGAGTTTCATGCTTCTGACCATTTCATCATAAATGACCATCTCACTATCTCACCATCCTAAATGCAGAATGATAGAATCCTAAAATGGTTTGGGTTGGAAGCGACCTTAAATATCATCTAACTCCAATCTCTCTGCCATGGACAGAGAACCTTCCACTAGACCAGGTTGCTCAGAGCCCTGTCTAGCCTGCTCTTGAACACTTCTGTGGATGGGAAGTCCACAACCTCTCAGGATAGCCTCTCCTAGTGTCTCGCCAACCTCATCATAAAAAGAAATTTCTTCCTTACATCTCATCCAGCCTTACACTCTTTCAGTTTAAAACCATCACCCCATGTCGTACTATTACACGCCCTCGTAAAAAGTCCCTCTCTGGCTCTCTTGTAATCCCCATTTAGGTACTGAAATGTTGCTGTAAAATCTCACTGGAGCCTTCTCTTCTCCAGGCTGAATGGCCTGCACCGGCCTGGAGAGGTACTCCAGCCCTTGACTTACTGACCTGCTCTGGACTCGTATTACTTACTATTCAAATAGTTACTTTGGTTTTTTGAAGTACTTCATTACATTTTGAAAGGTAACTTTGAAATGCTTTGTGGAGTGGTTCTCACTATCATTATCAAATTCTGCTAAACGAAATGGTAGTGAAACTTGTTGAGGATGTGCAGGAAACATCCCTCAATAGCTGGTAACAGCTCTTTCAGAGAAGCTCATGACCTGATAGAGTTCTTATCGTTGTTCATGAGGAGGGAAGGACTTGGCTAAAGTAACACCTAAATTACGCAAGCACAGCTTGTCACCCACCATAGCCAGGCCTTTTTTTTTTCTTGTGCTAAGAATGAGAACTGGCCCTTTTCCAAGGAGGTGTGTCAGAGGTAAGTGAACATGGCACTGAAGTATCCTATTGTGTTGTAATAGTCTGACTGGAGACCTGAAGGTGTGTCTCTGCCTTTATAAAAACCGCGCTGCTTTTACAACGAGTTCCACTTTTGAAAGAGGTGAGTTGCGTCAGGATTGCGTTTGGGAATCCCCGTGCAAGGTATGTCCTTCAGTTATCTTACTCTTTGCACTGTTCCACTTGCAATAGAATATTACTGTCAAACCTTTATTCATTTTAATGTTATTAGTTGCTGTATTTGCAACAGAGCTGTTAATACTACATGAGGTTCTCTAAAGAGGGTTTTATGGACTGAAAATTTGTGTATAGTATAAGGCTTGAAGCAAGTCAAGTCAAAAATATGTGAAAGTAAGACCTGCTCACATATGCTGAAACCTGTGTGTTCTACATTCTAAATTTATGCTACCAAAGATATTTGCAGATAACTGAATGTTGAAACAGATTCCTTATTAATGTGGCTGCACACGAATTTCTGCTTTCCAACATGAAAACTTGGCTTAAGAAATTACTATGATGGAAACATTTGAAAAATACATTTAGGGATTTAATCATCTAAATATCTGATTTAAACCCTGCTCTAATCCTGAAAGCTGCTTCATAAAAAGAAACACCTATGGAAATAAATGTGTCCTGTGCAGATGCAGAAATCAGCTTGATAATAAGTTGCTCACTAGCTACATTTCAAAACTGAAGCTGCATATTTATCCCTTGAATTTGGTAGCTTTAGACACAGTCCAGTACCCTGCAGGTATCTTCAAAAGCAAAAAGGTAGTTCTGTTTGTTTAGCAGTCAAAGGGGCAAAGAATGCATCAATAGTTACTTTTTGATGTCTGGAAAGACTACCATAATTTATTTCAACAGAAAACTGAAATGCCGTCATAACCAGTGAATTACAATGATTTTCAGGATGACTACAAAATAGTTTTTCTCAATTTGAAACAAATGGTTTCCTTTCTGTCTGGCATATCTTCGAAGAATAGCCAGAGGTCAAAATCACTTATGGGACATTTTACAAAGTGGGAGATTGTGGAAACAAATTTATTGTTGTAACTTAAGATATCTGAGATTGACAAATCCCAGGTTCATATTCCTTTGCTGACTACAATAGAGATTTTAATTAAGGTACCTCAGTTACTGGGCAGTATTGTGTCCTGACAGTGAATCTTCTGTTCCCCATTGTATAAATAGTTAAATTACTGGAATTTACTCTGCAGCCATTTACGAGGATAATTCGTAGTGCTTCTAGAAACCAGATATTATTTACACAAAGGAGAGATCATTTTGCCAATAACATCACTTTAATAAGTATCAAAGAGTAGTGCAATGCCATGTCTGAAAAACTTCAACTGTCAAATAGAGTCCAGCATTAACTGAAAATGTTTTTATGTTTCTGTTTGTTTGTTCTGAAGGCAGATAACAGCAAAACAGAGACCATGAGGATCAAGAGCTTTGGCCTCCTTTGTGTGTTGATGCTGGTCTCCCAGATGTTGCTAGCCAATTGTGAAAGACAGAGGGAAAGAAAAAAGGGAAGACAAGGCATAAAAGATGGTGGAAAAACCCCAACTGCATCTACCCAAGGAAATGAAAAAGTGCAGAAGTCAAAAGGAGGAAAATCATCTCCTAGAGGCAAGTTTGAAACCAAAGAGAACGCTGAGTGCACCTGGGCAGTGGCAGACATGAATGCTGCTACTGTGCACGTGGAGTGCAAGCAGGGTGACAACAAGTTCTGGTGTGAATTCTCTGGAGACCCTTCCAGCTGTGCACAGTATGCAGCAAACCAGAAAACCTACTGGAAACAAGTCTCCCGATCCCTAAAGAAGCAGAAGCAGATCTGTCAAGACCCCAAAAGTGTACTAAAATCTAAAGTATGCAGGAAAGGCCCACAAAGTGCTCACCTCAGGCTGACCCACTCAAGCCTACTAACAGCAGTGGGTGCTGACAAAGGGAACACAAAGCATCACGTGCAAGAAGTTCTGACTCCAACAACTGCCTCTGTGTCTGAAAAAACACCGGAACAAAGTCCTCAGGACTGTGTTGAAGATGTAGATTACATTGACCAGAGAAAGGTGGCTGAGGAATACTGTCCAGAAAGTTTGCTTTCTTTCTGCAACTTTTTTATCACAATGGTCCAAGACAAACGATGCTGAAGAGGTGTTTCTAAAGCTCTGTATCTGAAAGTCCAGTCTCATCTAAGTTACTGCAAACTATTCCAGATTTTATCCTCATGTTATATAGTGTATATAAGAAAAAAGGAATATATTTTTCTGATTTTGTATATACACAACAGACTACACTTAAAATAAATGAAGATGTTATAAATTTCATTTTCCCATAGATTGCTACACAGGTATCATCAATGGATGTTACGTACTTTATGCAGAAGTGTGTGAGTTGTCTCCTTGGTCCTCTCTGAGCTGTGCATGTCAGTAATGCATTCAGTGCTGTGCACTTCTTGGTTACATACAATGCTTTTGACCTAAAAATTATTAAGAAAAATAAACTTCAAAATACATTAAAAATGTGATATCTCTCTGTGTTTAAGTGCTGAAAGTGTTGAAAGTGCTAAGCTTTTCTTAAAGAATAATCTTTCACAGTACCAATCTAGTGAAGTGTTGCTTATAAAGCAGTTTTAAAAATACTTTTGCAGCTTTGCAGACTTCAGCTTTTGATTGGGAGCTACATTATTGTTACATTTTCATCATTAAAATAGTGAAGGGCAACAAGGTTTTCAGATTTTTCCATAAGTGTGCAAAGCTTCAGTTTTCCAATCTCATCAAAGGATGTCAGAAAACTTTGAAAACATCAGTTCTCTGTTTTGTTCTGTAGTCTGAAGCACAATGTACTAAATTTTTATCAGGTAAAGAGAGATACAGGGATATGACTTACACAACTTTGTACCTAGGCCCAGGACTGAACCCTTTATCCAAACAGCTAAAACTCTTGTGCTCAATATTGCCTGTGTTGTCTTGAAATTCCATATTCTGTTATCTTTATGTATGGACAACACTATTCATTAAACTTCATCTGTATTAAAACAAGCAAACAGAAACACAGCAAAAAAAGCCACCCAAAACTCTGTAAGAATAGAGATTTTAGAAAATGTAAAGCTAAATGATGACAACTGATCTTTGCTAATTTTTGAAACTCCAGCTGGAAGAAATGTAAAATGCAACTTACAGTTTTCCTGTGGATCTGAGCACAGAAGGATGGTCTTCTGCTGCAGTGGTCCATGTGGAGAAACTTGAACTTTCATGAAAAACAATTTCCCTGAGCACTTCTAGCAAATTAAACTAGCATTTCAATTTCTTGAGAAAATATAGCCTATTTCCTTCTGTAATTATCTCATTGCTAGAATATTTTTAAGATGGGATGTGAGATGCTGCTATTAGTCAGGCAAACTGTTTGAGAGGGATTCAGATGTATTTTACCAAGTACAAATGGCAAAAAAGAAGCAGGTTCCTCTTACTGAAGTTCCAGCCTCTGCATGCCCTGTGGAAACACTGGTTATTACCAGGCTGTGCAGGATAAATTCAGTCGGGTTGGTGCTCATAGCAAAGCAAAATTCCAGTAAAAAGGGCATCAACACTAACTTCTGTGGAGGCTGGAAGACAGTCATTCCAGCAGGGTGGAACACCAGCTACTGGTTCCTTATTATTAAGGTAGATACATGAATACTGAAAGGGCAGGTGAGTTCCAGCTGCTGGACACCTTGTGTGTTGGCCTACACTACTTCACATTAGGAGATGATTGAGATAAGAAAGTCAAAAATGCAAAGAAAGGATTAGGAGCCTTGTTTGGCCCAAGCAATCATACACTGCAGTAATTAATATCTATTCCAGTATACAGACACCTCTCTAATAGTTCCAGATCACAATGAGAGCACTGGGCAGCCCTGGCTTAAGAGGCTCACTTGCTCCAGATGCTTTGGAAAATGTCCAATCCTATCTACCCTCAGCTGCTGTTACCCTCAGGAGTACTACTGAGGACTCTGGATATGTCTTGCTCTGAGTTGCCAAAAGGCACTGCTCTCCCTTGTGATTGGCAACCAGCCAGGCACACATCCCAGAGCAAATTCCAGCTCAGTATTCCAGAACTGAGAGTTACATCTCTGTGTGCAGGACTGTCAGCACCTGGACCCGCGTGTTGGAGCTGCACGTTCCTCTCCAAGGATGCATTATATTTCTTCTGCCTCATCTTCTTGTTTCTTTTCAGGGCAGACTTTTATCTTCATGTGTGACTCTTTACAGGAGGCAAACATGCTCATTCTCAGCAGTTCACGTGTGCATTTCACCTGTGATGCAAGCAGTTGTGCAAGGACAGTGTGGAGCATCAGGAGAAAAAGGAGATCTCTGTGCAGCCTTTTTTCTCGGAAGGTGGGTTAATGTGAGAGTGAAGATCTCAAAGCTGTCTCAGCCAAAGCATGGGATTTTTAGCGTCCAGGGGTATGTAGTTTTGACTGTTCTTCAGAAGAGTGCATTTCAGAATAGCAGGGTCTGAGGCAAATATGTCTGGAGTCTAACTTCATTAACAGCCTCTTCCATAATGGCACTGACCACAAGTCTATGGCTAAGTGCATCTGAGGTCTCATTGCACTTACCAAGCCTTGTGTTTCAGCCAATATCCACAAAGCAACCCCTTGATACCAATCACATCTAAGTCACTTTATCTGGGGCATTTACAGTGTCACTAAAGCCAGTATAATGTTGGTGCTTCTGAGTCAAGCTGCTTAACATCAATAAAATATTTCCTGGCATTGTTCATCTTAGGACTTGTGTTCATTATGAAAAAGTTCACAGCTGAGCTCTATTCTTTGACTCTTTGTTCCAGGTGCACCAGTTGTCATTGCATCAGAGCTTCATGTTTGAAGAACTTGGTGGCAGTGACTTTTCTAACACCTTCTATAGCAGGGCAGTGAAGGAAAACGAATGGGTTTAAATTCTGTCTGTGTAGCCCAAGTCCTCTGTCCTACCATATTGAAAACATAAAAATCTCAGCTTTCTTAGTTTTAATCTGAGTTATGGAAAAATTGTCTCCATTTTGCAGCTGGGGAAACAAGGTATGGAAAGGCTGGATGACCTTGACAGTCATGGGAAGAAAATCAGTGGCTGAATTAGCAACCAAAAAGAGGTGTTCAGAGTTCCAGTGGTTCCCTTCTCCTGTGCTTCATGATTAGACCATTCTGAATAAGAACTGCATGCATTTGTTCTTGAAAACACCCTGCCAATTTCTAGGTATTTTAAAATTACTAGGAGTATCTTTGGGAAAAATTAGCTTACTTTCTCAGCAATATAGTTTATTTCTCCAGACAACTCTGGGTATTATAAAATGAATACTTACTTGGAAAGAAGGATAGGGCTTTTGAAGATAGGAAACTCATTCTATCTTCAGAGGTGAAGCTTTAGGGAGTTTTCCTTCTCTTGCAATATGGAATACTTGTACATTTGAAAAATGTTTTAGATGATGGATGATCTTTTTTAAGGTGGACCCCACCCTCACATACTCCCACAAATTCTTGAACACTCATCAAACTTAGGAGAGTCAAAAGTTTGTTTCAAACAGGGAAGAGATAAATTTGGAATTTAAGAGTGTTGCAAAAGTTATCCCTTAATATATGATGATGTTATCTAAAAAATGTTAGATATTTCTTTGCATTCACTAAGAAAAGGTAAAACATTGTTAATTCCCACATGATAGCTCTGGCAATGCAACACTTAAGAATCTGTAAAATTTCAGCTCCTTTAGCTTTAAAGTTTTTATTCTTTACTATTTTCTGTGGTGTATTTTGTGCTCACTTTCACACAATTTCATTTGAATGGGCTTCCGTTGCTTTTGCAACCTCCTTTATTCATTTACCACTTTGGCAAAAGTACAGATTACATATCTAATCTCATATGTTGCTTGACTGCTTGAAGGAGAATAGAGCTGAGTGACTCAGCCTTCCTGCTTCCAGGAGTTCCCCACCCTCCTTTTCCCCCGAGGGGGCCAATGGGTACCTACCACCTGATATCACCTCACCTGAATTTGACCAACCATAGCGGAGGCTGTGTTCAGACAAGACACATTTTACACTGCCATGCTCACTCTGAGTAGACATAGCTGAACACAGACAATAAATTCCACTCCCTTTTCCACTTCTACCTTATTTTTTTCTGATGCTGCCCTGAGCAATGCAGCTCAATACTTGTTGGTTGTTGCTGCACCTCACCCATGCCTTTGCTGGGTTTGCATTCCAGTCCAATATATTATATTTTTTGTTCCTCCAGGTCATTCCAAGAGTGATACCACACTGTGAATCGATCAAATGGGAAAATCCAGCTTAAAGGATGGGAAATTCAGCAAGTTCCAGCCTGCAGAGGTTCCTTGATATCTTGTCACTCGGATGGTGCTCCTAATAGGAGCATTCATGGTTTCTACCTGTTATCACCATCAGCGGTGCAAACCCTAGGGCATTTCTGTGTTGTAAGATCCTTGAACCTCTTTCTGTTCTCTTCTTGAATGAGCAGGGGAACTTGGAACCCTCGGTGCAGTCATCACCTCTCTTCAAAGAGACAGAGACAAGACGGCAGGGTGCAAGAACCCTAGTAAAGTTAGTGTTATCAGGCACTGAACACCTGGAGGGCTCTAAAGGATATCCGTGTGTCTCTCTTGCTCCATTGCCATGATTGCAGTGAGACAATCGAGAGCCACAAAGAGACAGGACTGACCACATCACAAAGCTTTTTACCTGTTTGTAGAGTTTTGTAGCAGGAAAGGATTCATTGAGGCCCATCTTATCTCTTTAACAAAGATTGGTACATAACAGATATATCCGGAAATATGCTGCCACCCATGTAAAGTATGTGTTTTATTTAGCTGCTAGAAATTCTTCCAAACTTCCTTATTGATCCTACTAGAAACAACTGCTTTTTAAAGAAGTAATAATGAGTAGCTGGAAGAACAGTGAAGAGTTCCCATCAAGTCAATGTTACCTGGCTGCCTCAGTCACTGATCATACCAGGATCCATGGGAAAGTGATAGACTTAATTAACCCAAAGTTCCCTGTGGACCTTGTAAGTCTCACACTGTTTTCCAGGCAATAAACAGATACATCAAAGGGACTTTGTTATATAATGAGAGCCTGCAGCATGTTCAAAACTGTCTACAAGTGTGCATGTATAAGTACTCTGTGGTGCTTTGTGTATGCCAAGGAAGAGGAGAGCTGTTCCAGTCAGTCAGAACATTTGAGGTTAAAATGAATCTTAAAATGCAGGAATTGCAATATTATCTGTAACAGGAATGTATTCTATACATCCATAATATGTGCACTAATTATATGTAATGAATGTGCTTAGATAATAGAATATTATTTAAATAATATGAATTACCTTCACATCTGTTGCCTGAAGGTTATGTAGTTTCTAGAGTCACTCTAGAAATGGTGTGTTCCCTTGAAAAATCTTGCACTGCTTTTGGGCTACTCCATAGCAGCTGAGTCTCTACAGATGTACTTGCCATGGCAGCTCAGTTCCTATTCCTTGTTCCAAAGGGCTGCCGTTCTTCCCTGCAGTGCAAGGCTCTAGGCAATTTTCTGTACTGTCCCTTGTGCCTGCAGCTATGAACATGGTCTTTTCTCTGTATGTGTGGCAGCCTACAGTTCTTAGTGACTTATAGGGATTTTCAACTCAGAGACTCTGTATTCCTCACTTGTATGTGCAAGGCAGAGGAATGAGCTAAAGAGGTAAGTTTGAAGACGGAGAAAAGTCAGAACACTAGGGGTGCTGGTTTTTGTGTGACTCCAGAGGAAATATTATCTCCAGAAAAAAACCCTAGCACAAAGTATTAGGGATTGTAGGTGATGCTGCAGATGGGTGCTCGGGTGCACACCACTCCATTTGGGTTAGTGATCAGGTTGCTGGTTGTGCAGGATCATTAGAACTCCCAGGTCACTGTCATTGCAGGAGTGAGGATGTTAGCTGATGATGTCCTGGCCAATGTCCAGCGAGGTAATTACACTCTACAGCCCAAGCTCTTCTCAGAATTTCAATCAGATGCAGCTTTTTTTCACCATCTTGAACTGCTTTGTGCTCTGACTGCTAATACCCTGCTGTGGCTGATTTTGTGTAGGCAAGGGCCTGGGAGAGTATTTACTGGAGTCCCCTAGTCTGAAAGAGGGCCAGTTGTTAAGGTAATTTCTGACTGTTATTTAGATGGTGTAAAAACAGAACCCAGAAAATCATTGTTTTCACAGAGGCAGAGTTAATATTAACAATTAGAAACATAGTCTTTGTATTCAGTGGTTTTATCTTGAATGTCCTTGTGTTTGATGTTTCTTTTATACTACAATCCACACAATCCTAAGAAAATGTATATTTGCCCTTCCAGTATGAGTAAGGCTTAAAAACATAGACAAGTCCACACCAGCTGTTCAAAAGCCAAATGTCAAAGAGGCCCCTACTTATCACTACTTTAAAAATTGCATTCTAACCTAATCTCATAAGTGTGGTCCATGACTTTTGAGTGCTTTAAACTGAGATGGGAGAGATTCCAGGCAATCAAATGCAAGCAGTATTAATAGAAATTACATTTGTAAAGTTGACTTTTTCAAACAAAAAGGAGCAAAAATGTACCTGCAAAAGAAATTTTAAAAATTGATCACATGAGATTCTGTAGGAACGTTGCTTAGTGATGGATAAAAATATAATTCAGAGACTGGTAATGTATGTCTACTTTGATTTCAGAGTATTTTATTCAGAGTATAGAGGAGACTCCTCATAATTAAAAGGCTCTGAAGAATAGTGTATGTTACTATATTATGCAGAAGAAAAAAGAGGAAAGACCTGTTTTAATGTACAGCTGAGTTCCAGTGGAGCTTCCCTTTTCAAAAGCTGGCAATGTTTAGCTGGATGCCTCTGCTATCTCACATACTCCTTTCTTGACATTGTGAGCCTATCCCTTATCTTCAGGCAGATATTCAGGTACCAACATGCTTCACGGGCCTTTGTGGAAATGAAAGAAGAGAAGAAGTACATAAATCAGGGTCCCTCCAGAAGCACATAACACTAATTTATTTCTCCTTCCTCTCCATACAGATGAAGTATGAGTTGGGGATGTATGAAAAAACAGACAAACAAAAAATCCCCAAAAAACCACAACAAACCCCTCCTGCTCCCCTCCCCTCCCCAATTGTTACAGAGTAGGTTTGGTAAGCCATTACAAACTCCTGGCTTTTTGTACCCTTCTGCTTAAAACTGCGGGTATTCCTTTTTCTTCTTTTTTTTCTTGTTTTGTACCCAGTGTTGCAGCACTAAGCTCACCTTAAGGCTGGAATTTATGTTTTTATCAGGAGCTGATGATACCAGATCATGCCTGCATGGCTCATACTTGAATTTGCTCCATACTTTTCCTGTAGACAGGTCTGGCAAGAGTACAGATATCATTTCAATTAGTATATTGGCTTCAGTCTTTGGAAGCAGGGAAAGATATTTAGAGATTAAAACTAACTTATTTTCCTGCAGAGCACCAGTCTTCATATCACCCTTCCTGTCTCTTGAATGTTGAATTTGGCTTGTCTTTTGCATTTGTATTCCTTGAGCAGCCTTGTGTTCTTCTCATGAACTCAACCCATTTTTATAGGAACACTGTTTTCAAAGGCATATGCCTATTCAATACTAATGAAGCTCCTCTGGACTTGCATAAGTACTACTCAGAAGTAAATTTGGCTAATAGCCTATCACTAGGATTAATTTTATCCTTTGAAATGGCTACTGTAATTTACTATTGACTAGTAAGTCAGAGGTGGTAAAATGATTAAATTCTTGCAAATAGCATTAATTGAACAACTGAAAACAGGATAAAAGGAGAAAGTAGCAAAGACAAAAACAATGTCTATCCCTCAACAGCTCTCTCTTTCCACACTCTTTTATGTCATGTCATTCAGGCTACGTCTTTTAGGCTTCTTCATGAATAGAAGACACAACTGCTGCACGAGTTCAGCAAACACTGCAGTAAATATGACTCCACTGATACCTAGAGGTAATAAATCCGACCTGATGGATATGAAATCGTGTGCCTAAGAAGATATAAGCATGTTCTTTCTGGTTGGTACTGTGACTGGGACATCCAGTTATCATGGAGTGTTATTTGCACTCTTGGGCTGGTTGCTCCCGGCTTTTGTTGAAGATGGGATGTTCTTAAGGGTGCCATTCCCTTTGAACCCAGAGTTCACACTGATTGTTGGTAGTGAGTAATAGTCTCATCCAGTGGCTGCTATTATGCCACAATATCCTTCCTAATTTAAGTGCAGAAAGAAACAGACTTCACTGTTTGTAGCAACACCTGAAATGTTTGTTTTCTTTAGGCATGTTCCCACTAGTTTAAATGTTCTCATTACTGCAACGGAGAGTATGATGAGTTTCTGCTCATCACACTCACCTCAGATTTCATCTACCAGTTGCAGGTGTGCAAGAGACTATGACATATCTGATGTTTGTTAGAAACGTCTTTGAGACTAGAAAGTTTTATGGTCCTATTTTCTCTCCTATATTTGGGACGATGTTTCCAAATGCCTCTGGTCCTCAGAAGTCAATCAACATGCTCTTAGACTTGACCTGTGAACTCCAAATGTCATAAGAAAACATATTGTCATGGAATCTGGCAGTCTTTGGATTTGAACTGTCAACTTATGAGTTAGAGGAAACTGAATTATTCTTCTGAGCTCTGATGGAGGATGTGTAGTTCCTTTCCTGCTGTGTTCTGTTTAGTCATATGGTACTAATTCACAAAACTGACGTACTGCTGGTGCACAGAAAACGACAAATAACGGGCACAATCTGAGCAGTGCATTGCATTGCAGACCATTCAGAAGCCTCAGGGGCTCCAGACTGGAGGTATAAAAGAAATCTCCTATGAAAACCATTATAGAAAAACAATTACCAGTGCTCCTTTTGTGTCAGGTTGATTTATTGCACATTGGATATGCATCTGTCTGGCAACTAGCAGGACATATGAGCAATGTTTTCTTTGCTCTTTCCAGAATCCAGCTTGCTTCACTGAGATTTGAGGAGACTTCTCAATGAGATGCTAACAGGCAGTGAAGTCTGTCTGATGAAGATATCATTACTGATGAGCTGCTAGGTAAGATTCAGCTTAAAAAAAGAGTTTGAAAACATCCTTTGTCACCCACAGGGAAATTCATGTGACTCTT
This sequence comes from Manacus vitellinus, assembly GCF_001715985.3. Lineage (NCBI taxonomy): Eukaryota > Metazoa > Chordata > Aves > Passeriformes > Pipridae > Manacus > Manacus vitellinus. Next base: position 9,446,960 of record NW_021938789.1, on the reverse strand, counting down.
TTGCGGTCAGCATCTCAAAATCCATGAGCAATGGATGCAGAAAATGAAACAAGCCAGCAATCCCAGCCACTGCTGTGTGCAGCCTTTTAAAATGCTCAAGCAACAACTTCAATTTTCTGCACAATTCAAAAACTTTCATATCTTCCATATCCACATTTAAATCACTGAACTCTGTATGTTGCAAGAAATAACCTCCTTGACCTCACTGTTTCTTTAGATTTCTAGACTATGCTGAGAGCTGCTCAGGTCTGCAATATTCATCCTGCCTTGGAGGCAAAACACAACGCTCCAACAAAGATCCCACAGCTGCAGGTGAGTCCCTTTCATATGCCTTATAGCTGAACTTTAGTTGTGCTTCCACTGCAGGGAAGACATGAATTCAGGTCAAATGGTGTTGGAATACCCCGCAGTTATCACCAAACTGTACATATATAAAAAAAAAAATCAGCCTTTGGACAAATTTTTGGAAAAATCTAAGAGCAGAATAATATAACAATAGAATCAAATAATGGTACCTGCTGCTAGACATATGTTTAATGGCCGTCCATATGAAGAGGTGAATAAAATGTGGAATGAAATATTCAAACAGTCATGCGTAAGATTTTAGTTTAATCAAAAGCCTACAATTATTCACTACTCATTCATTATATATCACCTGGCAATGAAGAAAGATGAAGAGCCTTAGGATATACAAATGTAACCAAACATTTGCAGTGCTTGGTTACCAGCAGCAGTACAGAATACCCTGATGGGGAAAGCTGTTGGTGTTTTGGATCAGCAGTGGCAAGACTTTGGACAGGAATGAGATGGGGAAATAATGAGCAGCATCAGAGCAACAGCAGTGGTCATGCTGAGCAGTGTTGCAGAAAGCAATGGGGCATGTTGCATGGGCTTGGCTCACCAGCAACTCTGCACAGGCATTCTCAGCCACAAGGGCTATATGAGGATGATGAATACCTTGTTTGCTAGTAACAGAACACAAACCTGTTACAATAAAAACTATGGAGATAACGGGAAAGAGAAGTGTGTTGCAGCTTGATTTTGCTTTAGGGAAATAAACTGTAAGACCAATGTGCACGGCCTTGCCTGAACTTCATCTCTTTTTCCATCAAGAAGTGTAGTCCTGGATCTCTCTGAGGACTACAGGCATTCACCTAGGATTCTGGACACCTAGTAGTTTAAACATAGCTGAGGGAAAACAGCACATGCATAGTATGTTAATAGATTTTGGATGTGCTGGTGACATTTCACCTACCATCTCAACCACAGCAAAGGATGGTATTTTTCTTAGAGGAAACAGAGAGAGCAGTGACAAGCTTGCAGCAGCTTTAGGAGTGTGTGATACCAGTGCTAATCTTATCTGTGCTACTTGCAGCGTAGACACGTGCCTTTGGTGTGTGCTATTGTCCAAGGTCCTATAGGTCACAGATTGAGTTTCTGTTATTGCTGTGCTATTTTGCTGAAATACTTACCGAAAATAACCCCATGGCTTACAAGCAACATATTGTCCACAGAACCTGCTGATTGCAGAAAATTAAAAAATTAAAACTGAAGCTGACAGGTCAAAATCCAACATTAATCAGCCTCTACTTGCTTAGTACTATTGCCAGGAAAAGATTTTACCTGAGGCTAATTTTTCAATTTTACAAGCAGGAACATCCCACGAAACAATGCTTCTATAGGGAATAGTTTGTTCTGTTTCAGTTGGTAACAAGAACTGTAGCTTTGTTGAGACTTGTGTTAAAATACTATATCCATGACAGGGAATTTAGAATTATAAAATTAAAAGTTCTTTATTTTGTTAGTTCATCATCATAATTATTATTACATGTATATTACAAATAAATATGTATTATTTTATTCAAGCACTGAATTTTTCTTTGAATTCACTTTACCTGCTGAGCATGGAAAAATTTTGGGTGTTTGGAGGGCTTTGCTGGCTGCTAAATGGGAAAGCAGTCAGAAAAGCTGGCTAATCACACTCTCTGACTGCAGTTTCGGCTGCAGCATGCGTGGGGAAACCTTTCAGAGATTTTAGAAATTACATATTTTTTACCAAGCACTGACCTTTTCTAAGGCAAGCAAAAATCCTGGCAATTACACCAGGAAAAAAAAAAATCACTACTGCCTATGATGCATCATATTTCTTCCCTCCTCCTACAGCTTTTATTTCTGGGAAATGCTGAGTTTCTGCTGACAGGGCTCCTATCCAGCCACTGGGGGATTTTTTTTCCTGGTGTGGTTCCCATTTCCCCTTCCTCAGGTTTGAAATGCTTGAGCAGGCCCAATGGCTGACACTCTTCTTCTCTGGGTAGCCTTCCACTGCCAGCACTGCTTTTTGCAATGGTGTCCATCAGGAATTCTGATATTCCATGGACCAGGCTGCTGCAGCACAGTCAGCACGTTCAGGGTGCTGCTCCATCCACGAGTGTGGAGGCTTGGCTGTTTCCTGGTCAGACTCAGAACTGGGGACAAAGCAGAACAAAAGGCTGAGTTCTGTCTCAGTAATGATTAACTAGAATATCCCTGTCGATACTAACCAGAGTTTTAATTGAATTCAAGTAATAACAACATCCTTATCTCTGGCTAGGAATGTGTTTCAACAGATTCTTCCGTGGGTTCACTGACCAGGACGTGCCTATTAGCTCACAGGACAACCCAGGCACTTCCTACTTTTGCTGCCATTAATGTTTGGTACAACTCACCCACTGCTGAAAGTAGTACAGGGGGAGATATACAAATAATTTCCTATCCATTTTTAATTTACTATGTCAAGCTTTGTTGTGTCAAGTCATGACCACAGTAACCTTTCCTGAGCTAATTGAAGGTTATGTCAGTGAAAAGGGTGGCATTTTTAGAAAGGCAGGCTGGTGTATTTCTGCTGTGGGACTGCATAATTTTTGACATTGTAATTAAAAAGCAATTACATTTGCACTGACACAATTTGTCATGCTGTACATCCCCAGATCAAAATCAGTAATCTCCCAATAAATTATCTTCTCCACTTCAAGATAATACTGTGAGACTGTGAGCACAAGCAGTCCAAGACAAAAGAACATGGAATATTTCCTGATTTTACTCCTTTTCTCTGAAATGTTGAACATTTCTCTGTGGCTTCAGTGTTCATTTATATCCCACAGCCCATGTTCTTGTGCCTTTCAGTTAGTTTATTTATGGGCATTTCTGATTCTGATGATTAGAAACTAGGCATAAATAGTAAAAAATAGTGGAATTATGGCCAGATGGAATACATGTGGCACTTGAGCAGGGTTGGGGAGTTAAAGTGGCCTCTAAAGCATTATCAAATCTACAGTTATGTTTCCATGATTTCTGTGCCTAAATTTAGTATTCGGATTAGGAAATAACTCATACATTGGTAAAGAGGTCTTTAACTTGCCAGGATTGTTGTTTTTCTCTTGGTAAATTGAGACAGAGATATGCTGATGCCAGGGAGAGATTTTTGGCTTTCAGGAAAGTTAATAAGTAAAGCTTAATACACATAATTTGTACTCATAGGTATATTACTGTGTAGAAATTCTTTTTCTCAAGATGGTTGGAGTGACAAAATGTCTGGATGAGAAAAAAAAAAAAGATCAGCTTGTTACAGTTCTGCTAAACCAGAATATTTGGGCTAATAATTAAAGGAAAAAGTTATATTTTGTAATCAATTAACCATGGCTAAATAATAAGAAAGTATTCTGGTGTAAGTTTGAAAAAAAATCTTGCCCACTGTAATATGTTAATTGATGCCATGATGTTGCATTATGAAAAGTAATGTGTGAAATAGATTAAATGAAAGTGAAACTTGAAAGAGAGGTTCCTTGAAACTCCCCTGCACCTGAGTATTTTGACCACAATATTCACCCACTTATGCTGGTTAGAGTAACAACTGAGTTGGTTTTAAGTAGTAGAGAATCCACCTCTCAACTTTGCCCCAGCAAACTTGTTAATATTTTCTGCAATCATTTTATTATAACTCATTAGTTATAAAGACAATAAAAGTAGGGATTGGATTTCAGTCTACCTGTGTCAGTCTAATCCAATAGTCAATATGCCACAGGGAACAGAAGATGTCTCTTTGTACTACAAGAACAATAAAGGATGGGAGAAGGTGAAGTAAAAAGTCACAAACTCTAGCAAATGTATCATCCTGAAATGTTTACAAATGTTGATCTCTTTAATTCTCAAAAAAAAAGAGAATGAGAACTGTTGGGATTAAGAATTCCTTTCATTGGGAGAAGCTACCCCTCCCCACAAGAGAAATTATATTTTACACAGGATACAAGAAGAATCATAGAACCACAGAATCATAGAATGACTCATAGAATGACCTGGTATAGAAGAGACCTTAAAGATCATCTTATTCAACTCCCATGCCATAGGCAGGGACACCTTTCACTAGACGAAGTTGCTCAGAGCTCCATCCAACTTGGTCAATATAGGCAAATTATAAATTAATTTCCATTTATGGTGTGAGGCAATCACTGGAGCAACTGTGATGGAAAGAGTGGGTGCTTCATTGCCTCATGTTATCAGAGAGCATGAGGCTACTGCCTCTCTGTAAAGGTTGTGTCAGCCTAAGGCACAAGTTGAGGACATAGTAGAGGCAAGGTATAGGATGAAAATAAAAAGCTGTAGTATTCATAAAATCAGATTAGATATCATGATAACCCTTATGATCTTAAAATTGTAAAATATCAGTTTACTATTCCACCCATTCAGGCAGCATTCGCCCAGTGTCACACAGCAAGTCCCAGTAGCCCTAGAAATTAATCTCTGTCCACATAGTGCATTCAACACAGCTACAACTCAAAGAAAACATGTAGTTGATCAATAAAAAAAAGACTCAAGCATCCCAGGACCTGCTTAAACTTACCAAGCCATATGTTATCATTTTACTTCGTCATGTGAAACAGCCCCATTACTCATAAAAGTTATGCATGTCTGATAAAAATTTGTGGAAACTGCAATTGTCTTCCTGCTTCCTATTTTTAGTAATATTTTTAGGATAAGGAATGAACTATTATCCATATAATGATTTTGTTTATTTCTATAATTTATCTCTGCCTAGACCACTTCTTAGTCTTCATATTTCCCTACTGTAAACCAAACATTAGGCCACATACTGATGGTGTTGAAAATCTGACTTGGGGAAGCAAAGCCGGCTCCTTCTGGTCACCTAATGTTGTATTTAGCATATTATAGCACAGTTATGGCTCTGCACAGGGCCTCATCATCAAGAAGTTTATCATCTGTCCCAATGCAGCTCCAACTGAATGTTTAGTGAGTTACACATCCCCTCTTCATCTGACCCACAGAGAACATAGTTTTGCTGATGTTCTCAGACAAGAGGCCTTGTATTCATTCCCCAGAGGTTCAGACCTCAGCTGCAGAGGTCCCAGGTCTAATTACAATGCGGTGCTATTGATTTGATTAGTATTTCAAGAAGAGTAGAAACGAAAAAATGTTTTTCCCCAGAGTTTGTCACAGTCCTGTGCAAACCATTAGCATAACTCTCCTCTCTGGCTAATTTCTGGATTTTCAATTTCAATGAGAGAAAAAAAAAACACTTTTAAGCTACCCTTTAAGCTATTAAAGGTGTTAATATAATTTATACCTGTTGCATTTTTACTCTACTAGGCAATAGGAAAGAAATTGTAAGATTTTTTTTCCATGGTAGCATCAGGAAATTTTGGCTGTTCTTCTTTAACTAAATTGGCAAAAAAACCAAAAATCTAAGCAAGTATTGCATGTGTACAAAAAGAAAACCCTAAAGCAAGCAAATGTGGTCTCAGTCTTGGAAATTCAGGTAGTCAACAGAAAAAAATACATGAAACAGAATCAGCAGACTAATAACAATTTTTTTCTCTATCAGAATGCAGATTTTCTAATTTACTGCATTCGATATGCTTAAAAGACTTCATTATCACACAGTCAATTCCTGAAATGGTCAACAAATTTTATAATTGTGGTACTCAGAAAATGGATTGTGAAATCATAATTTTTAAATATTTTGGCAAAACCTTTCATCTGCAGTGTGTGAGAGGATGTTTGGATGTCCTTTTCTGTTTCAGAATATTTCTCACAGGGAAGTATGTTTGAGATTCACTTGATGCAATTTTATAGCCACCTGGAAGCTACTTTTATAAATTTGAGCTAATAATTTAGGCAACTTTCACAGTGAGTGGAGAGAGAGAAGGAGCTTCTGTTGGAGTGCACCCCTACTGTCCTATGCTCACTACTGCAGAGCAGGATAACTGTCTTAAGTATTTAGTATGGATTTTAACCCTCTCTGCTCTGCTGCCCCTCAATGCACACCCAAACCCCAGCAGTGAAAGGCATCAGGGTTAAGTAGCTGTATTGCTGTAAAATGTGCTGGTGTGGAGCAGATGCTGTGAATCTGATTTGGGCAAGCAGTGCCACACAAGAAAGGAGGAACAGTGAGCAGGCAGCTGCTCTCTTCCTCTACACAATGCAGTGGTGAAAATAAACATACACTTCAAACTAAAAATGTTGGGGGTTTTGTGGGGGTTTTGTAGGGGGTTTTTTGTTTGTTTTTTTGGGGGGGGTTGTTTGTTTGTTTGTTTGTTGTTTTGGTTTGGATTTTTTTTTTTTCAGTTAGATAGAAGATTTTTTTTTCAAGCTAGATCTTTTCTATATCTGTTTCTTCTTCCTCTGCAGCCCCTGTTACATTTACTGAGGTTTTGCTTCTGCCACTCAGCCATGCTATTTGTTTTTATCCTTTCACCAGTCGTCATGTTTTATATGCAAAGCATTTTCTTTGGATCGGCCAGTGCATTACTCCTTTCAAGCTGTTTAATAGAAAGTATCAGCCTCTTAGTACATTTAATTGTCTTAAACCTGTAAATGATACTGCTGTTACGAGAGAGTTTCTGAGATGCAGCCTATTTGCAGGGTCTCCTACCTGAAGGCTTGCTTATCTCATTTTTCTATTTTTTTCTACTGAAGAAAGACAATGTCTGAGGGTCACTATACTGAGTATCAGGGAGTCTTCCCAGGTACATGCATGAAAGGTAGCCCAAATAAAGCAAGGGGAAGCTTCTGCCTCATACTGATAAACACCGCAGTGCTGCTACTACGTCAGGTTCCACCCAAACCCCTATTGCCAGTGTCCAGGGGGACTGAGACCCACTGCCCAATATGATGTCAATACACATACAAATGAAATCAAAACTCCTTCTCCAAAGACTTTTCCTCATAGATTATATTACAGTGTTCAAGGACAGGTTAGATGGGGCTTTGAGCATCCTAGTCTAGTGGAAGGTGTTCCTGCCCATGGCAAGGGGTTTGGAACTATGTGACCTTCAAGGCCCCTTTCAACCCAAACCATTCTATAATTATATGAAATCAAACATAAGTCCAAGAGATGGCTATCAGGGAGAACAAATATTTCTGTATGTTATTTGTTACCTAATCTCGTAAGTTTAATAATTGCAGGCTCTTGTCAGGTTAAGTGCATCAAAGACTGGGAGAGCAGCAATGCTGTCGCAATAGGGTCATAGCTTTCCCAGAGCTGTGTGGTTCTGGGATTGCATAATGTTGATATCACCTCATCACATAATAACTCAGATTCCTCTCATGTTTCTGGGCAGCGCTCTTTGGTGGTGTTTGCTGTGGGCCTGGGGCACAAGCCAGTCCATTTACCTTGAGCAAATTATGACAGAGTTAGCTTTCTCAGACGGGAAGCACATTTTCAAAACCCAACCTTTATCAAACTATATTCAGAAACATTTCTTTCCTGTAGGGGGAAAAATGTATAGAATATTTTTCCTTTTATTTAGTTCTCTGTGAATTTGGGACAGTTTGTATTGGTTTGGGAGGTTTTTTGGTTTATAAATTTTAAGCAGAGCAATAGGACTTGAAAGTATACTTGGCTGGTAGGGCATGTCTGCACAGCATTTCCAATGCATGATCATGCATAATAAAAATGTTTGTTGGAAAAGAGCTTGCTTGTGTTCTGCCATGTATATAATCTGAGCAGCACAGACTTGCCAGCCACCTGTGTTACAAAGCCATCACTTACCCCAGCACAGTTGCCCATATTAAGTGTGCACCTCAGCTTCCAAAAACACAATATACTTCTTAGTATCTTACTACTTAACCACTGATAAGAACAATCATCTTTCTTAATTGTTATGACCAAGAACAACATATATATATATATACACATATATATATATATGGATGTCTGTAATCAAGGTAAAGACTCAGGATGTTTTCCTTCCAGCCACCTACAAAGACAATGACAGACGGAGAGTATAGTCTGGGAAGGATGTGCTGTGTGACCTTTCTCTGCTTTCCTGGGCAAGTGTATGTAGTGTTTCATACAATTAATGAATTTCTGAATTATTTTTAGAAAGTGGTTTATTTCCTTCTTTCTTGACTTCCAGAGTTTAAGTAGTATGTGAAACTGAATTAACAACATTTACTATCAACAATTTTATTATAGATCTTGATTTTACTGTTGACATTTTATATTACAAGAGAAGAGGTACAAAAGTGAGAATGAAGACAAACTCTTGACTGATAGTCAGAAGTAACCTATTTGGAAGCACTGGTATGTGTCTGCGTTGATCCCTCTAAGTAGTTACATAACAGAGTGCAAATAAAAATACATTTCATTTAATGTAATATTATGGGTGAGGTCTTGGGTGTGTCCAGCCATACTCAGTGCAGGCCCTCTATTGCTCTAGCAGAGAAGAGGTTTATGTAGAGATGTTAGAAATTACACCAGCTTGTGTAGCTCCATAAACATCCTTTGCACTCTGGGTAGTCACTAAAACATATGGTGTTATAACCTTCTGCCTGTGGGATCATGGAAACCTCAGTCTGCCTAACACATTGGTAGCTGCTGGTGACTTTGGCACCTCAGCACTAGCAGCATCTCTGTAGCAAAGCCTGCTCTGTTCTCTGAGTGTCACTGGCACTGCACAAAGGCACTACAAACCGCGGCCACAAATAGGCCTCAGATATTTGTTATAAACACTGCATTTGACTATGTATATGAGACCAGTAAAATAGAAATCAAAGGAAATCAATGAAACCTGCTGTTTCAGTGTACTACAGTGAGTCTGTGCTTGTGAATTATACACCACAAGGCATCACCTTTCACCTCAGAAACTGAGGTCAAGAGAGACTCCTTATTGTGGCAACTGTTTGATGTTTGTTTCTATTCCAGTGGATGCCCAAGTTGTGGTCTGAGGGACCTTTTATGAAAGTTGGAAGGCTTGCACTTACTGCTATATTAAGAACAAAATGTAATCTGAACTGCAATGGTGTTTCCAGTAGGATTTAATGGGGCTCTCTGAGTCAGTCTCACTATTTTCTCTCCCAGTTACACACTCAGCAGTTCTTACAGATGCTGGCAACCCTTTGAGTGGTTTCTGGTCTTTTCTTGGCTCAGCTCAGCCCAGCGATCTCCCCACCAGCTGCTTACTGTGATACCCACTAAAAGGTAAAAACCACTCTGCCTCTTCCATTGCTTGCTTTACCTGCTCAGAGGTGTCACAGTCCCTGGGGAGAAACATGATTAATACCCTGTGCCATTGGGCAATGTTCCCCTTTGGGGAATGTTCCACCAGGGCATGCATAGCATGCCCTGATCATTTCCCACCCAGCCTTCCAGCAGGGAGGAAGCTGAGTGCGATCTGGGCAAATTCTGCCTCTGCTGGAAAGCCTCTGTCTTCTCTATGGATGCCCTAGAGAATTCCTGTTCTCTGCCTCTGGAGAGTTGTACAGGAGGGAGAGAACTAGGGCAAAGCTAGGTATGTTCAGCTAAGTTGCTGAACATGGCCCTGGCCCTTCTGAAATAGTACATTTGAATGCGTGTGTGTACAGTATCACACCTTAAGTATCATCTCCTGCTATAACTGCCTGTTAGTATCACAGCAAGGATTTCTGGTTATGGACTGGGTACACACCACGCTACTATTTATCACTCTAAGCTATGTAGCCACATCTTTTCCAGCTTTACACACAAATGATGAAAATCTTCAGTATCGTGGAGGCCACCCTTTCATGGAACTGCTGTGCTGTTGGTGCAAAGTCTGCAGTCTGTGTGGTCAGGGTTATGCACACACTGAAGGAGCTGAACTGGCCTGAGATAAAACACAAAAACAAACAAATATTTAGTAATCACTTTGCAAGTACAACAGAATAACTTCACAGTTAAATGCAATATGAAAGTCAAAGTGCAGGTTACACCTGTGTTTATCAAGCAGCTATCTTTCTTAGGGTAATTCTCTTTGATCTTGCTGCAGAAATGTAACTTTGGTGTTTATAGGGACAGGAGCAAGTTGGTACAAAACAAAGTAGGATCTGACCTCACAGCATGTCAGCTATGCTGCAATATCAAAAATAATTATGAAAAAGAAGTAAGATCTGCAGAGCTGCTGCCATGCTGGAACTTCACCACCTCACTTACTCACTGGTAACCCCTACTGCTACAACATAAAGCTCTCGCTATCAATGTCAGATATGATTAGATTTTTTGCTAATACATCCAGTAAATCTATTTTTGGGGGTTACTTCTGGAAGACACTGTAGACATGGACAAAGGCAAGAGAAAATGATCAGCATCAGCTGCTACGTGGCATGGAAAGCCAGATGCTGATACAGACCCACACAGTTCTGTTTGCCATGATTCCAGGGGAGTGAAGATAACTTACATGGTCTATCCTGAAGTTTTGCTGTACCTGTAAATTTCTTATTTTATTATTGCCATGAATATAAAATAGTAAAATTAATTATCTATGTTGCTCTTACACAGTTGTTTATATATGTGTTACTTGAGCTCTGACAAAAAGCCCTACTTGTTAGCTTACCTTAAAAAGTGAGTTGTGAGGCACAGAAATGGGTGTGTCAGGCTTCAACTTGTGCTAAGCCATGAGGGATATAAGCTACTATATATTTCCTCTTCCTCCCTGGCCCCTTAGCTTATTTCATAATAGGCTAAAATAATCTGTACCAACTTAAAGTTCCTGGGAGTATTTCTTAAAGCCTACATTTACCCAAAGAGAAAATGAGCACATGATTTGGCAGATTTATGCACCACACCAGTGATAATTTTTTCACTATGTGCAAAGCACCCACTAATCAGGTTCAGCAACACTCAGAGTTGAGGTTTTGCTGGCACTTTTCCTCCTGTCAGCAGAAATTTTAAACTCGATTTCTTCGTGGTCACTGTGGCCAAGGTGGCCACCCATCTCCACTTCGCTCATGAGATCCACTCTGTTGACAAGCAGCAGATCAAAGAAGACATCTTTCCAAGTCGGTTACCTTAGGACTTGTTATAACAAGGTAACTCACCTAGTTGATCAAAGGAAGCCAGCTGATGGAATCTTTTTGGATTTCAGTAAAGCTTTTGATACCGTCTCTCACAGGATCGTTCTGGACGAAGTGTCCAGCACACAGCTGGATAAACACACCATGTGGTGGGTGAGCAATTGGCTCATAGGTTGAGCACAGAGAGTAATAGTGAACAGGGTAACATCACACTGGCCACCTGTCACTAGTGGGGTTCCACAGGGCTCCATCCTGGGCCCTGTGCTCTTCAATATCTTCATGAATAACTTGGACGCAGGAATGGAAGGGATACTAAGCAAGTTTGCACATGACATAAAACTGGGAGGAGCTGTTGACTCCCTTGAAGGCAGGGAGGCCCTGCAGAGGGACCTCAATAAATTAGAGGACTGGGCAATCACAAACCATAGGAAGTTCAACAAGGGCAAGTGCCAGATACTGCACCTGGGATGGGGCAACCCTGAATGTATGTACAGACTGAGGAATGAGATGCTGGGAAGCAGTGCTGCAGAAAGGGACCTGGGGGTCCTGGTCAAGGCAAGTTGAATATGAGTCAGCAGTGCCCTGGCAGCCAGGAGGGCCAATCGTGTCCTGGGGGGCATCAGGCAAAGCATCGCCAGCAGGTCAAGGGAGGGGATTGTCCTGCTCTGCTCAGCACTGGTGCAGCCTCACCTTGAATATTGTGTGCAGTTTTGGGTACCACAATATAAGAAAGGTATTAAGCTCTTGGAGAGTGTCCAAAGGAGGGCAACAAAGATGGTGAGGGGCCTTGAGGGGAAACTGTATGAGGAGGGGCTGAGGTCGCTTGGTCTGTTCAGCCTGGAGGAGACTGAGGGGAGACCTCATTGCAGTTACAACTTCCTTGTGAGGGGAAGAGGAGGGCCAGGCACTGATCTCTTCTCTGTGATGGCCAGTGACAGGACCTGAGGGAATGACCTGAAGCTGTGTCAGGAGAGGTTTAGGTTGGATATTAGAAAAGTGTTCTTTACCCAGAGGGTGGTTGGGCATTGGAACAGGATCCCCAGGGAAGTGGTCACAGCCCCAAGCCTGAAGAGTTCAAGAAGTGTTTGGACAATACTCTCAGGCACATGGTGTGACTCTTCGGGATGGTCTTGTGCGGGGCCAGGAGTTGGACTCAATATCCTTGTAGGTCACTTCCAACTCAGCATATTCTGTCATTCTGTCATTCTGTAATGCCCAAACGGGAATATATTGCTCTGCTCTCAAAATTAAAGTCCTATCATTTGTCTCCTTTGCAGACCAATTTTTCCTTCCTTAAAACTTTTGCCACAAACTCAGTCATTTATAGAAATGTGTGTTTACTTTGGAAATGTTCTTATCCAAATATGAGTCCTTGACACTGAAAAGCTGTTCCTGACAGATAAGACATAAGTACTATTGAACCTTTTCTGCTTTTCTAAAGAACAATTTCAATCTCTGTGAAGGTCTCTGAACCGACACAGAGGGATAAAGGCTCTCAGACTTTTGTATTTCCTCAGCAGGCAGATGAAGATTTCAGGCAAGTCGGGACTTGGGCTGCTGTTTCCCAGACTCCTGTTTTTTTTCTCCTGACAATATTATAGTAATTACTAATGCTTATCATGTCTCATGCCTCATCCTCTGACAAAGCAAATGGACAGAAACAAGCTCAAACCAAAGAGAAGGAAGTAAGGACCATCCTTGGCACCCTGCACTAGCTGTATGCAGCAGGGAGGAAAGCTACCCATTTGGTTTGGATTATTTTAGGTAGAAGCCTGGTCAGACGAAAATCTGGAGGCTGGATTGGTCCTTTCCTGAAAGCAACATGCTCATTGGGAAGTGCAGGACAGAGAGCAAGACCCAGACCCAGCCAACACCAGGGCTGAGCCCAGCTGAAAGCCCCTGAGAAGGACACAGCTACATTGGAGGGATGTCATGACAGTAAGGGGAAAGTCCGCTTTCATTTCTTGTAAACCTATATTAAGTCAAGAGGTAGATGCAATATTAATTTTATATCAGAAAGTTGTCACAGATAAGAGCGGGTAATTACCTGTAATTATCTTCACAGATGATCTTAAAGTTTCGCTCTTCCAAGATGTTTTTCAACCTCTGAATGGAATGACCTGAGCAGGATTCACTGCAAAGAGAAGACTTTCATTACTTGTGTTCCTTGTGTGTACAAAAAGCTCAGCTAAATTCCACACTATGTCACTGCTTTATTACAGGTAAGGTTCTTTAAAGGCTTCTTTGCTAATGTGCTGTAAAGTCCATTGGGTTCATGGAGCTTTGGCTACCATTGGGCCTTTGCTAGTAGGAACTGTGTGATGTTCAGCTGTGAATCTTGCATGAGAACTTTGGGCAGGAAGACATCTGTGGGAAATAACTCAGTTCCATTCACAGTTCAGTGTGTTTTACAACTGTTCCAGAGCTACAGATGGCTTCCATCCACAGGAGCACAATATAAGGCTCATTCAAATCCGTGGAAGGACAAAAGGATCAAGTCCTCTGTGTTATATGGCCAATCACAAAAATCAGCAGCTAAGTCCCAGGTAGGAAGTAAGATAGATGGAAACAGATAGAAAACATGGGAGGAAGCAGGCTATGAGCACTGTCTGTCTGACTCAGTCTGTGGCTGCTGCTGCTCTGTTTTGACAAGAGGCTGTTTCAACCACTTTTGCACTGGTAGGAGCCCTAACTTGTCTATTTCTTTACCATCCCAATGGTTACATGGAGCATATGGTCTTGTCATACCTTTGAGATCTTTATCTCTACGCTCAATTTGTGTGAAATAGCCTAAGGGGCCCTAAAGCTGTACTGAGATGATTGACAAATGTCATAGGCACAGACAGAGACACTGCAAAAGAATTGTTACCTCAGGGTAAAAATCATCTCCTTATCCAGAGTATAGGACGCGCTTCAGGGCAACAATACAATACTGGTGTAAATCCTGTTCCTAATATGTGACGTTAGTGGAAAGCACAGTCAGCTCTTTTTTGGTCACTAGATTTGCCAGGTTATCAGTGATTCAACTTGGAATACAAATCAGAAGACAAAAGGTATACATATTATTGGAGCTACCCTCCATCTTTCTCCTTGGAAGTAAGTCAAAAATAAAAAGGAAACTGCTGTGAATTTGGTGCAGGAGGAGGATGTGTCAAGTAAGAGGGCTGGCAGGGCACTGTCTTGTTGAAGCTGCTGAGGAGGAACCTGATGGCTTTTCTGATGCCGGGAAATCATGGGACAAAAGATCCAGTGCTACATCTGGGAAAACTGATGTAAAGATTACTCAATGTGCTTTTCTTCAGCAAAGCTCTATGCAATGGACCACATGAGTAAGCCTGGTGTGCTGACCACAGCACAAATGCACACCTGTGAGCTGTGGCAGATATGTCAGCTTGTGTGGCAAAGAAACACTTCTGGGTGTTTGGACTAGGGGAGGGGCTGCAACACTGGAGCTGGTACTGTGTCAGACAGTGAGGCTGTCTGAGCAAGGGTCTCTGCTGGGTCCACACTCCTTCCCAAGTTGCACTGCATCATCACAGCCTGCTTCCTGACCCACAGCACCAAAGCTGCTGTTTCTGTCATGGAGATCCTTAAGAATGGGAGAAACTGTGTCAGTGCATTATAACCATGAGAGCCAGAGAACTGTCTCTGAAGTTGGAGTTGAAGGCACTGAACCTTATGCTTAGTGCTTGAAATGTGGTAGGTCTGCAAATGAATCTGATTGGGATGAAAAAGATCACTGAGAAAGGCTCAGATGTGATTTGAAGTCACTGTTCTGCTATGAATAATTCTATGGGAAGTATTTAAGCTATAAATTTGTGATTATAAATCACAAAATTATTTAGGTTGGGAGGGACTGCTTGAGATCATCGCATTAGTTAAACTAATATCAGCTAGAGCGGTTGCTCAGGACCCAGTTATGTTTTGAGTATGTCCACAGATGAAGATGCTACAGCATCTCTGAGAAACCTATTCCAGCATTCAAAATTATTTTCTCAAAAATAGCCGTACTCAGCTTAATTATACTATTCCTTTGGACAAACTTATTTTCCAGCTGTTCACCCTTGCAAACGTAGCCTGCTCTCTGACTTCAGTGCTGCAACCATACCAAAGATCTGTAGAGCTCAGTGGGGTTGAAAGGAATTTAAAGGTCATGGGACCTCTTGAAAGCAAAGAAAATGTAACTGTGTCTTAGCCATAACTGTTCAGCAGTACCTACAAAAAACCCTAAAGAAAACAACAGTACTAATGTTATTTTTTCCAGTACAGTAAGCAGCTTAGGAGGGTAGATGTAGAGTAGGTTTCCTGAGTTTAAGGCAGTGTCACTGTCAGACCTAGCTGTGCTGTCTACGTTTCATGTGCTGCTCATCGTTGGGTACCGGCACGACTTACCTTTGAGGTCCGCCAATGTCATGCATTAGCCAAATGTGCACTTCAGAGACTTTATCTGGATTTAGATTAAAGACCTCAATACTTCCAAAGATGCTGTAAGGACGGGACATGAAACAGCAAAACATTCTCAGTTATCTGAGAAAGATGTACAGAGTATGCTCCCCAAATATTAGTGCTTATTAGTGTTGCTATTATTGTCATTGAAAGAAGATTATCCCACCAATGGATTTTCATAGACTATTTAATTGTCTTATGGTAAAATATTTTCTCCCCATTCTTATTTCACTCTCAGGAGAACTCTCGAAACTGTCTGCAGACAGAAACAAGCTGAGGTTTTGCCATCTTTAGTGCCTCTTCTCTTGTTCAGTTTCTTGGCTATTGATTTGGTTTGGTGCCAGGGACATGAACATGGCTGTTCCCCCAACCAGCATATCCTTCATCTTTCAATATTATTCAAGACTGCCCTTCCAGCCAGGTACCTCCAGGATGCACTGTCTGTGCCAGTAGTTTAGACCCATATGTGAGTTTTCCAAAATCCATTCTGCACTAGGACTCACTGGAAAAGGCACCCTCACGAGCATGCAGGCCCCACAGAAATATGGATGGTTGCATGGTGAGTGAATACCTGCTGCTTCTGAAAGCTCCAGCTTCTATTGATCCGTTGAGCATCACTTGAACCACACCACATGCTGCTTCTGCAAACTGAACAGAATCAATGGGCATTATACTCTGACACTACATCCAGTGCCACATCAGACTTGGGGCTGGTAGAAATTACTGTAACTTCGTTGATGTCATCAGAACTGTCTAATACAAGTAGAGGATCCAGCCAATACTGTTGCAGAAAAAAAAGCCTCCAAAGGCTACATCGAAACTGTGATAAAGCCTCATCAGCCAGCTATGAATTGACTGAGGTTGCATGGGACCAGTCAAAGAGTCAAAGGAGTACAGCAACTTTGCTGTCACTGCTGGTTTTAGTTTTTATGGGGCTTTCCAGAGCCCCAGCAGCTACAGCTGTCTGTAGTAACTCAGAATAATCCTCAGACTGCTTTAGCTCAGGCAGTGAGGATGACCCAGAACAGAGATACTACTAGTTTAAGAATGTACAACTCATCACATATTCATTTTCTTGTGACTCATGCTCTGTGTTCTTTTGTGGCTTGGGATTTTTCTCCCTAGATATTTTAGCAAAGCTCATCATAGAGTTTTGTTTGATTTGATTTTTAAATTACTGAGTTATATAATCACTGCTCTTTTATTCTTTAAAACTCATGGCCAAATATTTAAAGACTACTAAATTTTATAAAGTACCTACTCTAGATATATAATCTATTGGTAAAACAAACAATTTTAAAAAAGCTTAATGCAGGTAATTGTACTTATCAGACCTTACAAGTCCTCTTAAACATTGTGGCTCAGCCTCAGATCTTGAGAGCTCTGAATTTGCAGGGAAGTTCCATTATGTCTAACTTTCTAATGTAACGAGTTTTAGTAGATCTTAAATTTATTTGGGTTAGGAAGCCTGCAGTTGAGATACCTGACTCTGAATGGTGGTTTTATCCCTCCCAGGCTCTGGAACTGGGGAGAATTAATGAGAACATAGAAGTTGTTTTGGCATTGGAAAAATTATGCACACTAGTTTCCCCACAAAGCAATTAGTTATTTTACAGTGAGTAGACTTTTTTTTATGTACACGAGAGCTGAAGCATACAGGAATGCTTGTTTTCCACCTGGGCAGTCATCTACTAAATAGTCATACCAAGAGTGAAATCTTGAGAGACATGTAAAATTAAAGTGATACAGGACATCAGGCTTTTTTCTGGCTGTTTTTTCCTGTAAAGTGTTGATTCAACAGAGTTAAGCTAATTGCTTAACTGGGACCAGCAGGATCTCATTCATGTCACAGGAGCTGGCATGATCATATGGGTGGGGACATCACAGGAACCTTGCCAGATACGGATGTGGGAGGATGTGCTCTTCAGGTTTATGCCAGGAAGGTGCAAGGGGATTCTCAGCTGCTTTGAAAATTTCTGTGGCAATCTGGGCACTGCTCTCCACATTAACATGCTAAAATGTATTTCACTGTACAATTTCCATCCTGTGATTTAATTAAGGTGGTGATAGTTTTAATTACAAGCATTATTTGCAGAGCTTCAGCAGTCGATCAAGGGTTGCTCTAGACGCTGGCACTCAGCCTCCATCCACAAATAAGAATGCCCAAACTACAGTAACATTAAACATCATACATAAAATATGGAACCTTGGAAACACATATTTCCAACACCATGATTTTTAGCCCCCAGAGCTAAAGCTCTTGTGAACTTCTACAATTCCATTTTTAAAATCCAGTTTGCAAACTCACATTTTTTGGCAGTGTCAGGAACTTAATGACTTTCAAGACTCTTGGATTCATGAAGATTTATTCTAGATCTTACCATCTTGGATGCCATTTTCCAGAACACGGAGCTGGGGTTGCTCTCACATTCACTTCGTTTTGGACAAGATTCATAGTTGATTCCTGAGAAGAAGTATGTTTATAGAATAGCTAAGGTTGGAATGAATATTGTTGCAATGCTTATATGGCTTTGCCTGTTGATTAACAATGGCAAAAAGATTTGCCTACTACCAAGGAAAGAAGGCTACATGAGGAAAGGGGTCTTGGAGGAAAAGGAATTTTCGTGTGTTCAAAGGTCTTCCCATTTCACACTCACTTCAGGGAGGGACCTGCAGATCCTGTATGACAAATAATTCTCAGAAAACTGAGAAGGGAAAACATGTAGTCCCAAATGTGAGAAACAGGCTGGCTCTTTGACAAACACTGTCTGATTGCATTGAAAAATTAAACTTTGTCCAACATTTCCAGTAGTTCTATCCCAGTTCAAAGGTTGCCAGCCTTAAGCACCAACTGAGGATTCCTGCAGGCAGCAATACCCCAGGGAAACCGAATACTGCCCCAACACTTTGACTGGCCTATGACCAGGTCCTTCTGAATGACATTCCTGTTTTGCAATTTGTACCACAGAAGGCAAAGGGATGAATCAAGCAAACTAGGTAAAGAGGGCTAGATGTGAACTGTAATCCAAGCAGCAACTTGATGTTAAAATAACATCCAAAGTTGTGTTTTTTAAATTAACCTGAGAAATCAGTATTATTTTCAGTCTTCCATAACATGGGACAGAAATACAGTTAAGGTTTTAAACTAAATCACCAGCAAACAATGTGAAAAGGATTGTGTTTAGGTGTAGATACACAAAAGAAAATCTGTAATTCCAGTGTTTGTATTTGTTTTGCAAAAAATAGGACTTATTACCTGGGGTAGAGGGGTCTCCACACCATGAAATCTTATCAGCCATATAACCCAACAAGGTGTCCTCCAAGGTAAGGAAATTTTGATTGGATTTTGTATAACGATGAACAAGGTCATTTGTCTTGCTCCAAAACAGTGACTGTGAAATAAGGTACAATGTCCGATAAGTGATAGTTATACTAGACCTGATAAAAAAATTTTTCTGTAGAAAACCAAAAAGTTCATGATAATGAAGTAGTTTTAGTTTTTACTAAAATGCAACAAGTTATTTGTGCAGCCCACACTCTCATATCCAAAATATTTTTGGATGGGTTTTTTTTTGTGGAAATGGACATGTTCAGCTTGTGAAGCATTTTGAAAGAAAGGTTTTGATTAGTTCTCATAGGATATATACCCAATTTGTTATATGTTTTTGAGCTGCACATGGAAGAGCAGCTTCTTGGAAGCAGCATCCCTCTAACAGAATGATCACATGCTCCTTACAGAGAGCCATATGCTCAGGGAACAGGGACATCTCTGCCACTTCACCAGGATGACCCTTATGCAGGGATGATTCCCAGAGATAGAGTATGGACAGGGTTACTGGGGTCCAGAGGTGATAACTGCAGGGCTATTGCAGTAAGTGCAAAAGCAAAATATCATCCTTGTCAACCTACAGACCCTCACAGCCATTATGGATGTGATCCCATCACTCAGAGCACAACACAGACTTGCCATCCCACCACAACCCTACTTTTCCAGCCCACCATGCATTGTGATGTTACCTTGTTACAGGGTATATGATGACTTGCTAAATCCATTAGAGGCTGATAATCTTCTGCTGTGATATTACAGGGATTCTTGTAAATGAACGCATCTTTTAATGATTCCCATATTTTTAGGCAATCCTTATCTCTGCCGGAAGATTAAAACATAGTTAACCAATATTTATGAGTATTTGTGTCTGTGAAAGCTTCTCCTGTTATGGTCAAACACTATGGATGAGATATTAAAAGAATTCCAACTGTGCTCAGGCACCAAATACATTATCCATTACAAAAGCAGAGTATCTTTAGCAAATTAAGTATAAACTGAGGAATGAACAGTTCCAAAACATCTTTCTCTTTTTCCTGCATTTCAAACTATTGTTTATTGCAATATGTGAATGTCGTCTATGTTTTTATCCGTTAAAAAGAGCAATGCTTATATCACATAACCAAAAGACTGAATTTCTTGATTATTCATACCAAATCATGAGAAACAAATAGCTTCTCGGACTATAGCTTGTACATTTTAAAAGTATGGCCAAAAGATACTGTCCCTTCAGGTACAGCAAACCAGAAATATGCCACATGTCTCCCTGCAAAGAGTTTGACCTTACAGAAATAATATCTATAATTTTATCTGACACAAAAGCAGGTCTATCTGTTTTGAACCTGAGGTTATTTTTATTTATGCGCTAATTTTCAGCTACTGACTTTGCAGGAGCCAAAGCTGATTTTCACAGGTATATCCAAGAACCACATCAGGTGCTTGGTCTCCGTGGTTTTTTTCAGTCTCCTGCTGATCCTCCACTGTGTTACATGTTCTAGCCCTTTTGCTCTCACTGGCATTGAGTCAGAGGAATTCCACTGAGTTTACATGAGGGATCTCCTTCATGCCTCACGCGACTGTCACCTCAGCCTGCACTTGTTTCTTCAGGTGCTGCTTTGTCAGCCTAGGAAATAAAGCACCTCTCCGCTCACAGAAGCAGGGCTCCTCTGGTACTACCAAGAGGAAATCTCTTGCACAGCATGGGCAAGCAATCATATCTCTGTGCTGAAGCAGTGCCATGGGGACTGCAGCATAAATAACACTTTGGATGGCTCGGGACATTTACTTTCTTGTTCTTGAGGTAATGAATGAAAACTCTGCACTTTCATAATTCATAATTATTGACTGTCTAGTATGTGTTCTCAGGGCTGTCCCCCATGGGTGCACTTCCCTTCCTCTTCATGTTCCCAGAGTCTCAATGGCACATGGAGAACCTGCCCCTCACATTACAGCAGTGACAATAAGGTAGTGATTCTGCAACCCTCTCTTCCCCATTTTTATGTAAATTTAAAAGGTTGACTGCATCATTCTAGTGTCTGCATGTCTCTGTAGAGCTCTTTTGACTATCTTCGAGTCATCCACTCTTTCTTCACTGCTTGCAATCACTTCCCAGTGTGTTCCCACTAAAAGCCATTTGAAGAACGGACTCTGTCTTGTGTGGATAAACTGATGCCTTCAGAGCACTATAAAAATAGCACTGATCGATTAGGACTTGACAGACACACAGCTGCAGGTTTTCTTACCAGTTGGTACTCAGGTAACACGTAGGATGTGGAATCTGATTAGTCTTAAAAATAGTCCTAGAGGAATTAAGAAAAACAGCAGTAACTCATTGAAGATTTCCTAACATTTCCAAGTTAATCAGTTGTGTGATCTCATTCCTGCTGCTGAACTTGATCATGATTTTGACTGAGTGCCTACTCGAGGATCAGAGGGGAAACTGGAATGCAGAGTTGAGCTTCTTGTATTACATGGGTCGCGCCCAGACTTTGGGACTCAGAACCACTTCCTCATTGGCTGGACATAAACTGTCTCCTTCCCTTCCTATGTTTATGGAAAACAAGCATCACACAAAGAGGAGGCGCAAACAGACTCTTGTCTGTTTGTGCCCAGAAGAAAGTGAGAGCACCTAACAGCACCACATACCAGAGGGGATTGCCTCTGTCAGACCCGCTAAAGGGGCTTGGGGCAGTATCATGCCAGGAAGGACCTGGCAATCCACAGCAAGATGTTCCAGGCTTTTCCTCCCTTCTACCTTAATTTAGGCAGTAAAAAAATCTAATTTAGTGTTATATATGTTGGCTATTGGAAGGTCATCCCACCAAGGTGGCTACAGAGCAAGTTCCCAT
Source organism: Manacus vitellinus (assembly GCF_001715985.3). NCBI lineage: Eukaryota > Metazoa > Chordata > Aves > Passeriformes > Pipridae > Manacus > Manacus vitellinus. The sequence goes on along the minus strand of NW_021938789.1, from coordinate 9,425,036 downwards.
GCTCCAGCTTCTTCCAGTCCTCCTCCGGAAGGTCAGTGGTGGATACGCTCCCATGTCTCACTCTTGGGGCAGTCAAGTGCAGTACACTGCAGAGCTCTACCTGGGCTTAATTCATCACTGAACTTGATGAATTAAAATGATCTTGTGTACTGCCACTGTGGAACACAGACAGAGCCTGGGGGCAGGGACACGGCACATCAGCCTGAAGCTTGGAGCCAAAGGCTACTGGAGGCAGCTCTGGTGCATCCCAAATTTCCTTTCATGTCATGCCAATCTGTTACAGGGGCAGCCCCTGCTGCATTAGGGGCCACACCACTTGTTTATATGAACCAAATTTACTTCCAGATAAGTAAAGATGAATAACAATGATGATTTTTTACAGGACTATTGTCTTTTATCAAAGAGCCTAAATGCATTTTCAGTTACAGTCACTGTAGAAATAAGAAGCCAAACTGCAGGTGCTGTAGGGAGCAGAGTCATTGCTTTGCTGTTGCACTGTGGTGTCAGTGAGAATTCACATGTTTTACTTAGCAAGATTTAACTTGGGTGTATTAAATTTTCTCCCGGAGGAACCTTTCTCTGGCTGCAGAGTGCAAATAACTGATAGAGACAATACTCCAAACTTTGGTGCTTTATTTAGGGGCTAGGAAGTCGTAAATACCTCTCCCTGCCAAAAGGGATTACAACACGGCCACACTGAATCAGCCAAAAGTGAAGGCTCCTGCTGATCAAGGGGTGACATTAGAGAAGAGGCAGCTCTGCCCTTTGCTCTGCACACTCAATGGTATCATAAAGATAATTTGTAGGGCTTGGCTGTAAGCACAGGTACATCTCACATACACTTGTATGGCTCGCACTTTCTAATCTGTCAAATGATTTGTCCTCCTGGCAGAATTCTTTTTTACTTTTTTTTAAAGATACTCCTGAAACCTGTTATATGTAACAGTGTTAACAGCCACAGGTGACAGCTGGGTACCTATTGATCTATACTTTCATATGGCAAAGTTTCAAAGATTTTTTTAAGATTGGTCTCAGAAGACAAAATATTTTTCAAGGAACCATAAAAAACCCTGTTTATTTCCAAGCAGAGAGGTAAGTGATAGACACAGTACAAAGCATTTCTGCTGCTGGACTCAAGTCATGACCATGAGAGGCATGAAGTAACAACCATTCAGGTGATTCATGATCCTGCTGAGATAGATTGCTGAGTCACAAATCCAAAGCATCAGTTTTCTAGCCTGTCAAGATGCCAAACTCAGCACTGGATGATTTGTGTCGATGTCACTAATATCTGAGAGAAGAGTCTTTATCCACAGTTCTGGTAGAGCTGAGCCAAACTGTATGTTTAATGTCAAAGAAGTTGGTAGGGCTTAGACTTCAAATGGAGGAAGCTCTTCTACAGGTGATAATCAACAGGTACTGTTAATTGTACCCCACAGAAGAATGATAAGGCATGAAGATGGATTTTATGGAAACTAGGCAATTTCAGCTTTGGTTTAGAAATCAAAATACAGATCTTCAATGTAAAAAAATACATACAGAAGTTAAACAGCCATTTATTTTTGCTGTCCTTATCTATAAACATACAATATTATCAACATGTATATTTTTACATCTGAATAAAAATAATTCATTGATTTGCCATTGGAAAGCTGTATCTCTGATAGGAAGCACAAGTTTTACCTCACATCCCGAAGAGATTACCAGTTATACAGAACTGTGATTTTAGTTTATGTATGAGAAAAAATAAGCACTGAAAAGACTTTAGGACTTGCTAACCCTAGCTCCAGGAAGATATTTCATTCTTTCCAATCTCACTGTTGAGGCAGACTCTGTTAATAAAGTTTCACCTGACACTTTTTTCATCACAGAAAGAAAATATTTGTCTTGTGTGCAGCATTTAACTTACACTGAGCAGAGGTAAAGGCAGAGACCTGTTATAACTCTGGGCCTCCTGCAAACAATATGAGAAGTTTTCTGGCATGTGGTATGCTAAAAATTCCGGCAAGAACAGCTTCAGGTTGAAACAAGCACATCTGCCTTGCCAAAAAAATGCTTGAGAAACAAACTGTCCTCTTAAGGCTGCTACCAACTTCTAAGTCACGAAATGTGTTGATTTCGTTTTCTTTCTACATTTACAAAAGAAAGGATGCAAAAGAGATCCTCAGTCTACCAGTTAATAAAATTTATCTAATTCAAATAATTCGGAGCCCATGGTGATCACTCTTATATCTCACACTGCTGTGCAGCTCAAGTGTTCTCTTCCTCTGGTTTTTATGTATTTTGGGTTGTATACTCACTAGTTCTGCATCCTATCTGCAAATATCATCTCTTTATGCATAATGGATTTCTTCCTTTGAAGCTAACTTCATTTATGCTGAAATATTTAAGGCCTTTTATTCTACTATAGACTCTGAAATATTTAATCCAAATTCACTGACAAATAACATAAATATACTCTATATTTGTGTTTAATTTTTTCAATTTTTTTTTAATTAATAGAGTTTGGGAAATGTGAAATAATAACAGACTTAGATTTAACATTGTGAAATCTGCTGTAAACTTGAAACCTGTAACTCTTTCTTCAGTATAGCATTGAATAAGGGCTGGGATACAAATAACCATTAAAATTACATTTCCCTATTAAATCCAAATGTTATACATACTGCAAAGCATATCCTCCATTTGTCCTTACATTTGGGTAGAAGCTGCATTTTCCAATAAATTTGAGTATTTCTATCCATTTGCTTTGTATATGAATATCATATTAATCTATCAAATGAAAGCTGGGACCAAGAATACTTCCATTAGCATCTATCCCAGCAGCCAAATTTTAATGCGCATATTAGAAAAATGGACAGCTTCTGCATCATTATTTCTTGCATATATTTCTTCTATACACTAGTCTGGCTAACCTTGAAAGAGCACCCTTACACTGAAAGGAATAAGATGCCATTGAGCTACCTGGTAAATTACAGTTACTACAGATCTTTTTTTCTTTGCTTTATAATTTTTTTCCCTTAACTGGACATGACAGAGCAAATTTTTCCCCAATTGAAATCAATTTCATTGGTATAATATCAAGGATAATTTTCATCCCTGCTGATTTCATTCACACCATGAACAATGACTTGCTTTCAGTTCAGCACTGGATTGACAGTGGATGCTTGAAACATCTTAAGAAGGGCTTTTCCTTGGGCTGTGTTTCCTCTAGTTTTCTACTCAGAAATTTGAGAGAGATACATCAAGTATGGGACCCATTTCAAATTTACAAGTGAAGAATGACTTCCAGGCTTTATTCTGGAGAACTCAACTCTGCCCATGTCTTTCAAATTACCCTACCAGGCAGAGACACTTTCCTGGTGAGACCTGTTCTCCCCTGCAATCAATAGCAGCTTTTCCAAGGTCCAGAGTTTTATTTGTAAAACATTACAATGTCTTCAGGCCACACTGAGATTTTAATTGTGGCCCTGTGGTGAGGCTCTGAAGTTGATGGGAATAGTTCCCTGAGCCCATGTACCTAGCCTTTGCAGGGATCAAACCTCTGCAATTTGTAAAAGAAAATCCTGGTTTGCTACCACCCCTAGCCAAAACAGTGATGAACCTCAGCACTCAGAAACCGGACTCTTTAGAAAGTCAGTGAGATGTTTGTGGTTATAACAAAGCCACTTGAAGGTATAAAACCAGTTCACGCTCTTCTGGGAGTCTAAGGCATGATCTTCACCAGTAAAGGCCCAGACATCTCAGGAGAACGCACATCAAAGGAACTAAATGGTGTTGCAAGATTTCTGCATCTAACCAACCCATCTTTACCTGTGTCATTTTATCCGCTGCATTTAAGTGAACTGTGATGGCTGTAAACAGTAGTGCAATTTATACATCCATATTCAACCTGGTTTTTCACGTGAGTTAATGAGTAGCTCTGTCTTCATGTTGTCAAAAATTACGCAAGGAGCAGTAACTTTTATGCCTGTGTTGAGAGAAAGCCCTCTGAAACACAGAATACTTTTGCTAACTTTTTTGCCCTAAATATTTCTGGTTTTTTTCTTCAGCTTTCCTCCAACCTTGCTGTGTGTTTGTTAGAGCATGGTGCTAGTAACACCAATGTTGTGGGTTCAATCCCTGTATAGACCATTCACATAAGAGTTGGACTCCATGATCCTTGTGAGTCCCTTCCAACTCAGAATATTCTGCGATTCTGTGTCTCACTGCTGCTTTGGAGCAGGTTTTTTGGAGCTTCTGCCAAGGACAGCCCAGGCAGCTGTGGTTGGAATTCTCTGCAGTCAGCTTGGAGCTAAAATCAAGGAGAACACTGCCATCCTGTGGGAGAAGGGACTTCTCAGGAGCAGCAGCTGAGTTCAACCCCGAATGCGTGTGGTCCACGCCAGATGACGGCCCGACCCGTCACAGACCCTGGAGTTCGAAAATGGGGATGTGCATAAAATGGATCGGCTTCCTTCCTATTATTGTAGCACCTAAACTCTCCCATCAGTTATCTTTGTCCTAAAAATTAGACAGATGTGAATTAAGAGAGGTCAGCCAAAACACTGTCATCACTGAGCATTTGAGGACACTAGCCTCTGCTGGTTTTAGCATTAGGATGACAGAGAGGGGAAAAATTAGCAAGGGAAAAGATGAGGGAAAAAAACAGACCTGTCAGTCTCAGAGTCTTCAATAAGCACTGGTCTCTCTCTACCCATTTAGTTTCACTATTGCAAAGTGTCTACCACCACAACATTTATGGTAACTGACTTCTTTGCAACACGAAAATGAAATATTTTTTGGCAGCTTGATTTTGTATTGCTTTCTGCTAATTAAATAGTTCAAAAGCTGGTAAAGAAAGCATTGGAGGAACTGGTTGGGGATAGAGACGGAGATCCAGAACCCTGCCTCAGAAAAAGGTAACTTCTGGAACGGTTGCCCGTAGGTAGAGTAATTAAATTCCACAGGGCAAAGAGGGGGAGCCTGGAGGTCTGGAAAAAGAAGTACTAAGTGGATAGCTGCTGGGTGCACCTCAGGGCTCTGTATGTTCCTGTACAAGGAATGACCTGGAACAAAGGAGAACTCCTTGTCACACCGGTCCTTCACCTTCACCTTTGGCAGCAACGAGAAGATTTTAAGGGCAGGAGTATTTGTGGCTTTGGTTTATAGTTCTTAGAGTATTTTATGTGAGTCAGGAATTGGTGCTCCAGGACAACACTAAGCCTTATCACCATTCCGGGAAGGGCTGAGCTAAGAGGTGGCAGCTATAAAACCAGTGAAGAGTTCATCTACATAAGCAGATTTTTTTGCTGGCTGGATTTCAGCCTCCCTGGGTGAAAAAACAAGCTGCTTAAGCAGATGGTGTTTTCAGAGATGCTCTATAAGTGGGACAGAGCGTCCAGAAGGGCAGAAGTCTCGGGCAGAAGTCTCACCCAGTCTGCATTTTGACAGAGGGTCATAGTTGCTCTACAGTTGAAGCTTCCAAGTGAGGGCTGTGTCATCAACAGATACAGAGGGAAGAAATTTAAGCTGGCATCCTACTCTTTGACTAGAAGAAGTATTTTTAGTAGAGTTTTAATGTTAGTAGTAAACTTGGAAAAACACTTAGATAACAATGATTTAAATGAAAGTATGTTACAGCAGGGAAATGTTCCATGGCTTAATGCAGCCTCATTTTTTTTCTCCCATAACATGAATTTGCACAACATTTTGGGGATTTTTCTTTTTATAGAACTAGAGCTGCTGCGATGTGGCATAAACACAGTAAGTCAGGAGAAGTCCCTGCTTCAAGTGTGGTATGTGTCAGCAGGACATGGACAAGGGAACAGATCAGAGATATAATATAACTGTGAGTGAGCTCCTTGCTAATACCTTATTTTGGTGTCATGTCCCGGAAAGACAGGCTGCATCTTTAGCATAGTTTTACCCTTTGACACTTGAGATAGACTTTCATTTGACCCTAGAGGGAAAAAGGATCTATTCCTCCTATCCCCATGGATAAACAGAGTTATATTTCCGCAGGGTGCTCTGTGGTGTTAAACAGTTCTTGAGTTTTAACCATATCTTAGCAATGAGAGATGAACAATACCACCTCTGAATATGGGGGTTTTTTCACTGACATTTCTGGAGATGCGATAGGAGAACTGAAGCAGGGAAAGATGAGAGGGAACAAGATCCCCCCCTTTCAGCACCAAGCTCATAAAAACATTTAATAATTTCAGTCCTAGGGTGGTGCTATAATTTAGACAGCCACAACATTGCCCCGTAGAGCCAATTCTATAAAATCAATAAATAAGAAAGAAGGCAAAGAACAGGCAACTAACTGACTGTGCATGACTAAATTGCTGCAAAAAGTTACAGTGGAAAACTAAGCTGAACAGTATTTCATCAACAAATACTTCTGATTAATGTGTAGAAGGACAGTACAGACAGCATAATATTCTCTCTAGTATCTGGGATTAAATCCAAAGGAGGCTTCCCCTGCAAGGAGATTTTAATATGTAACGGTGGGGTAATGGTGATGGAGTATGTATAGGCTAATCCAAATGCAAAAAATTATTTGAAATCCTACAGAATCTTTCAGTAAGAACCATTAAATATCTAATATATAGTAATTTAATAATTTTTTTATGATAATAACTCAATAGAGACAACTGACAGGTGAGCTCACATATGGCTGCCAAAGTGAGAGAAAAATTCAGATTCAACAGCATTGCTGTACCTCAGAAGTACATTGATCCATGGAGAATGGAGAAAAGACAATGTATCTTTTGAAATCTCCCTCTTAAATTTGCAGGATGCTGAGACCTTCGGTCGCTGTTGTCAGTGGAGTTACAGTGTGGGAGGGTAGATTTTCTGCACAGAACTGAGTTTGAGCTTTGCACAGAACTGGATGGCCTTTCACAGCCTGGCATTGGCATTTATACTCCAGAAGAGGAGAAATAAATATGTTGGTGATTAATTATCTCAAGAACAAATAAATGACAGCTACCCACCACCATATGAATTTGTCTGTTGCTAAAGAGAAAATTAATTCTTTCTAAGGAACTTCCTTTAGAAAGACATGACAGTAAAACCCAAATAGAGTCCTATCTTACAACCTGGAGTAGTTATGGAAACTAACTTTAAACAGCATGAGGACTCATTTGAAGGATAAACTATAGAGCCAGTAGCCCTGCCTCTATATTTTCAAGTGTTAATAACTGTCCATTTATGCCTACTAAATATTATTTTCCGGTTTCCCATTAAAGCTCAGTACAGTATATTTCGATAGAAGTGTACTTTTAAGTAAGACTCAAACAATTGTTAACATTTATAATCATCTTATCTTTGTTACCAAGAAATTAAAAGAGCAATCAAAGTTGTTCATATGTGAGTTAGAGGAAAACAATTGTAAAAGAAGACCTTGTTTTAAACATTGGAGGACAGAAGAAATGAGAAACAGAGCATGTTTCATACAACTAAAGCTAACACAGAAAAAGTATTAAAGGCCCAATACTGGCACATGAAATATGGAGAGGAACATTAACAGCATGCACAAATGTTCTGAGTTGGGTGTTTTAATAAGCAGTGTGTTATTATGATGATATAATGCCCATCTTAACACTGAGAGATAAAACAGAAGTAGCAACGAAATATCAACACCATTTCTGTTAGAGAAGAGCTAAAACATTTCTTCATTACTCTTTGTCTTAGTTTCCCAGTGCATTAGGTAGTAACACCATACTCTTCAGAAGACTGACAGTAAAGGTTTCTCTTATGTAAGGCATATTTTCTTAATGAAAAAAACAAATCTCGGGTAAATTTCAGTATAATATCATGGCTATAAAAAATAAGGCTTGGACTTTTTTGACACTGAATCAAGTCATGGCTGTTGTTTAGTGCCATGCTTGATGTGAAAGTGTTAACAATTGGTGAACACATACAACAAATGTCTAGTAAAGCATGAAGGCAAAATGCAAAAGTAAGCATAATACGAACCCCAGATTTCTTTCTGGAAGAAATTATGCTGTGAATGCAATAGTATCTCACACAAAATCATGTTCCATATATTCTTTTTGACAAAATATACTTCCATCTCCACAGGCTGCAAAGGAATAAAATGGCAAAACACATTCACGGATATTGCAGTCAGAAGACAAAGATCTCCTGGGCGTGCACTAACTCTTACTAAATTTAATGGAACAATAGACTATTAAAATTTGTTATAACAGAATTTGCCACTAATGATAAAAACAACATTAGTTGATCTAATTATATTTAGGGGGCAAATATAACTTGTGTGTCCATACAAGATTGCATGAAAGATGACTGAAGTTCTTTGCAGTTTCATCATCAGGTTTTGCACTGCTTAGTCAGGCACAGTAGGATTGCTGGTCCTGGCAGTCACATGCAATATTGAAGCTGCTCCACCTGTGTCCTGGGTGCTCTCTCACTGGCAGAAGCTAGACAAAAAAATAAGCTGGTTTGACTTCAATCATTTTCAAATAATAGGTCCTTGTAAGCTTGTCTGGACACAATCCTGTGCAATGTGCTCTAAGACAATCCTGCTTGAGCAGGGAAGTTGTACCAAATGACCCCCTGTGGTCCCTTCCAATCTTACCCATTCTGTGATTCTGTGATTCTGTGAATCAGAGACCAAGAAGTGATTGGAGATGTGAGGGGCGAGCGGTCATTACCTGAGAATGAAAATTCTCTTGAGCTGAAAATGTGAAATTAGTTTATTTCTAGATCAAAAAAAAAAAGCAATGTTTATGCTTTGAGAATTGGTGACTATGACCTTTGAGATAATGTGCCTTCTCCCTTCTTTCCCCAGGTCACAAAGTGGTACCTGACCTCAGCATGCCATTTCAATCATGGTGAAGAGGAAAGCTATTCCATCACTATAACTCTGCATCAGCAAATTTCATGCTACACCTCTTGCTAGCTGTTCTCTCCCCAGCAGGTACCAAGGTGCAGAACCATCATAAGCAGCATCCTCTGAGCAGTGGATAAATTATTATGTCACCACAACTAGTCTCGACCAGCACAGATCTTCTGACTGCCCTGACCTGTGCTTGTGAGCCTGCAGCACTGTGCATTCCATTGTGCTCCCATCTCTGATTGTATGAGGGATAAATTCTTGTAAAATTAAATTTGCATTGCCCGAGACCTGGAGATGACACTTGCCGGCGGCTTGTTAGCCACAAGAGGGAGTCTGTATTACTGGGAAGGAGAAGACGAAGTCATTTGAGGTCAAATTGTTTCTTCAGATTAAACTGCCTCTGGCCTTTATTCAGCCAAAACTACAATACATACCAATGGCCACGGCTGACGAGTATGGCATTTTTGCAAGACTAGTGAATACAGAACTTCCAGCTTCAGTTAATGTCAAAGAAAAAGTAAGACTACCGAGCTGTGACAAACTGTTGCTTTGGAGCCAGTATTTTCCAGGGCAGCCAAAAAAGAAATACTGTTCTTTACTGTCAGTATCTAATCTAGGTGTGTGATGCTGTGTGCAAGAACAAAACCCCTAAAGCCTGCTGCTCTACCATTCCCATTTTTTCTTAAAAATGGGGCTAGTATCTAAAATGCATTATTAAAGCATTTGATATTCCTTTCCTCTTTCTCAGGAACTTTGGCATGACAACAGTTCAGCACAGGAAGACTGAGAAAACTGTATGTGTACAAATGATAAGTGTGATCCAGCCAACTGCAGAAATAAACCTGAGGATTGTACTCCACTCAGCCAGTTAAACAAAATCATTACTGGCAGACACTTTATATAGTACAGTGAGCAGGTTCAATGCAGTACCTCAATGTTTTGATAGATTTGAAGAAAAAGCAAATCAACAGGATAAAATTTGACTGCATGAGGTGTTTACAAAACCTGACTGCAGACAGCAACAGCCTTTCAGTGACCTCACTGGGCTTGGGTTGTGTTGGGTTCCAGCAAGATGAGAGAGTGCAAGGAGGTATCCTCAAGGATTAAAGAGCTGTGATAGTGAAGGTGTGCACTAGCATGTCTGAGGCCTTCTCACATGATTTACAGCACACACTTGCAAAAGGGGGGATGTAAATTTGTGACTTCTGTTAAATCCATCTGTGACATCTAGAAACAGTAAAAAGTCCATATTCATATGTCAGTAATCTCCCTTTTTTTCCAAACATGACAGCTATTCCAATTTGAAATATGTCACTCCAAAATGTAGTAAACATCACACTAACTACTGCAGTGAATAGATTTTATGTTCAGAAAATATCAACAAAGTTGGAACTTAGTGGCTCTAATATTAAAAAAAAAAAGTAAAAATACGAGGATCTGTCCAGAAGTTTAGTAAAAGCAGAGCTTTTTAAACAAATGCACATGCTGGTGTAAGGTTAAAAGGGCAAGAACAGAATATGAATAAATATATGAGGAAGTGAGAAGATTTCTAACCAAGGCAGCGGGGTTCCCACGGTGGGAGTAGTGGCAACAACAATCCTAGCAGAGTACAGGACACTGCTCAGCTCATCAGCCTGCTCATGTTTCTGCAGTTCCCTGTTCATAATCTGTTTCTTTGATTAAGTGCACCACAGATCTCACACAACACAAGATCCAAGGCCTACATTAATGATGAAAGAGTGCAGGGTGAAAGATATGGGGCTTTCTGATGTGTCCTAAAGGCACCCATGTCATCATCAGAAAGTGCCAGGGACAGAAGTGGTTGGTTACACGACAAACTGCACCAAGCTCAGTGGGATCAGAAACAAGGAATCTCAAGTTGGATTCCCAGAAAAGAACTCACATTTAATTCTCTGTTCAGAAAACCTCTTGAACATTTTAGATGTACATAAATGACCATATTTTTCCTTTTTCTGTGCTCTGTGTCTCAGATAAATTTGCCTCTCCAATAACATAAAAAAAAAGGATCCTACTATACAGAAGTTATTTAATCTGAAAGAAAGTGAGCTCATAGTCATGAAGCTCTTAAACACTGATGGATTATAAACAGCATAAAATATTATGCCTTGTAATAACAACCTTTTCAGAAGACATACACTCATATATTTGTGATATTCAAAGTGTCCTTGAATTAACGGCTTAAACAAATCATTCCCAGTGATACTTGTGGTCCAGTTTGAGACTGTGCTGCCAGTGAAAACATACATGGCATTGGCTGAAAACATATTCACACAAAAGTGGTTTCTTCATCTTCAGCACTCCGATTTGAATGAAACAAGCATAAGTAATAAAGGCTATTAGGCTTCAAAATAATTTCAGATTTGAGTGTATACTTCTTTAATAAATTAATGTATTCTTTTAGAAACACGCATATGATTTTGCAAAACTTCAGGAGCTTTTTAATTTTATTTGTAGAAGAATCCTCCTTCCCTTCACTAAATCCACTTAGATATTTAGTGTAAAGCATGAACTTAAGTCTCTGCATGCTCAGGTCATGATTTTCCACGTGACCATTTCCCTTCAAATGCTGCAAATCAGCTTTTTCATACAGCATAGGATATCCAAAGCCAAAAGAAATCTAAATGCAAGCAAAGTAAATACAGCTTTGTTCTCATTATCTCAATGTCATGAAAACAAAAGGTGGCAATTGCCTTTTTTAGGACAAATGCCAGGATGGTTTTGTCACCTGCCCAAGGTGTGGGGCAGCCCCACAGCACTCAGTCCAGAGTGCTGGAAAAGTCTGTCAGAGGCTCATTGCAGACACAGAATAGGGAAGCTGGTGCCATGGAAGTGATGGATGGTTCCCTGTCGTGAGACTCTGGCTGCTCTGGATTCCATCCTGAGGGTCTGGGTGTCCCCAGTACCTTCCAGGAGGCCCAGGGCATTCCTTATCTCATACTCTGCCTTTCTCTGCAGCGAAAGGGATCAGAAAATCAGTTCTCAGCCCTAATACATTATTGCAGACCTGGGCCCAGGGAATCTCCTCTGCAGCAGAGGGGCTGCTCGGGGTGTTACACTGCCTGCTGCAATGGCCTGAGCAAGGACCACCACTGGAGCAAGGTTTTACCTGGGACTGCTGAGCTGGTACTGTGATCCACCTCTGCTCCTCCATGCAAGCTGTCTGTGGCTCGTGCTTATCACAAAGTCTTATTCACATGCTAAAAATATGTTTTGGATAACACCAAGATACTTCACAATGATTTTCTAACATCTTTGCCTCTCCTACAAATCTGTATTGAACCTTCTCCTTTCCTTACCTCCTCTGCAGTTTTGGTTACATGAGTGCAGTGTCGCATGACAAGATTTTTGGCAGATCAGATTTACAGCAAATTGCTTCACCTCCACGTACACCTGTTAGACTTCAGTTTTTATTTTAGCTTTAGAGAAGTTGCATTTATGATTATGTTTTGACCTAGGATTAGTGTTACTTATATTGGCTCTGCAGGTAGTTTCCTTAGAAAGCCACCACTAGGGCACCGATGGTTCCTGTCTGCATATTTTTCTACAAAACAGGGGTCTTACTCCTCTGATTTCTCTCTGCCACTGCACACCCAGTGGAAACGGCCGAGTGGAGGTGAGAGACGGCTCTCTTCTGTTCACCTGACACCTGAGGCACGACCGAGACCATTACTCACCCCAGCTCCGGGTACCGCTCTGTGATGTAGTTGTAGCACCTTCCCAGGACGACTTCTTGCAGGTTCTTTGTGGTCCCTCTGTCCTTCCACTTGAGCATTTTGGGGCTGTCCTCGTGTTTCCCGTGGGTCAGGAGAGAGGCCAGTACGACGGCGAGGACGAGGGCGGCCAGCAGGAGCACGATGCCCACCAGGAGCACGGTGCGCTGCCGCCTCCGGGCAGAGCCCTGCTGGAACGGCATCGCTGAGGGGCGGCCGCAGCTGCTCCCGCCGCGAGGGACAGGCGGCTTCTGCGGGCACCCCGCCCGGCCGCCCCGGTGCAGCCCAGGAGGCCGGGCTGACCCCGCGCCCCCGGTCACCAGCCGGGACCCGCGGGAGGGCTCGCTGCCGAGCGGGGTCCGGCGGGGCCCGGCCGGGGGGCGCTCGGTGCGGCCGCGTCCCGCCGCCCCCGCCGTGCCGATGGTCTCAGAGCCAAACGAGAGCTTTTCGGAGCGGGAAGGTGAGAGGCTGGCTGTTCTTTGCCCTCTGTTGCTCACTTTGCCCTGACATCCCCGAGTTACGCTTGGGGAAGTTCTCAGAGATAACGCGCACAAGCGAACTCCAGGAAATAATTTGTAAAGCTCCCGGAATCCTTGCGCAAATAACCATCCCTTTGCAGCGGCGTGCTCTGGCTGATGTGTGAGTAAAAGATGAATTCAAGTGACCCCAGTTTGTTTGCTTTAAATTAATTTGTTTGCAAATGACAGGTGTTGAGTCTGACTTCACTGAAGGCAAGAAGGCAACTACCAACTTTGCAGTGGCCATAAAAACATAGTTCATCATCACACAATGGGTTATTTTACTTCTCTCCCTTGCCCATAGGCTCGGATTAGTTGTCAAATTAATTCTAAGACAAGTCTGTCATCTAAGAAGTATTAAGTGTTCTCTGCAAGAGGAAGTTAGTTCCTTCTTGTCCTCTCCAAATAGGGCGATTCTACTTCCTTAGTCAAAAAACCAACACAAAATAAGACTCAAATCTCAAAATCTAAACAAAAGAAGCTATGCAGTGTCAGAATGTTAACTATAAATTATTAATAAATTTTTAACTATTGCTTACCAAGAATCTGTCTTTAACAGACTATCTAAAAAAGGACTTTCATAACACATCTCAGTCAGGCCTAAGCAGTTCTGAAAGAACTGAGAAATGCTGTGCTCTAACCAAAGCTTGCATTGGCAAGTGGTCTGCTAAGGACATGATATGAATTTTTCTGATCCTGTTTTCCCAGAAATCATGCAAACTTTGCAGAATTGAAACCTCTGTTTTGAAGTGACATACCAAGCTGTCAGACCCGAAGTGGTCAGCTAGTTACAACAGTGTCATCTCTTCATAAGAGAGATAACAACTGTTCTCTCTTTATGACACTGCTTGTTGCAGGAAGATCTGTAGGGGACAGGTCAGAAAGAATTAGTTCATAATGGAAGTTTTCTCCCATCTTCCTGTCAGTAAGCACATGGGTTTTGCCTTGGCAGGTTTGGTTGATTGATCTTTACTTGTTCCTGGTTTTTATCATCCTGTAAATATGACCATAAGGTATTCACAACTGAACTTTGTGGTACTTTATTATATACAAGAGAGGTTCTTGAATTTGGTTTATTTTTCCATTTTTTTTTTAAAGTGTTTTTGACTTGTGCTTTTTAGTTTCATTATCTAAGCAAATACCGTGTTGGAAAAATCAGCTAGTTAACCTAAGCAGTTTATGCAGTAACGCTGCAGTCTCTGCTTGCTCTGGGTGTTGAACATATATAGCTTCAGTAAGTCCAAGAGTCACTTTTAGAGTGGAACGGTGGAATAATTAATTTAAAATTTAAAACTCTTAAACCTCACTATTTTTCAGTAGCCTGATTTGTGCAAACTTTTTTCCTTCTCATTGATTCACCAAGAATGAATAAATAAATAAGGTGAGTGTGGACTCAGTGGCTCTGGGAGGTGCCCTCACTGCTGATTTGGTAACACCTCAAACTACATAAGGAGTGTCAGAGACAAGTAAATGTTAAGCCTCCTTTCAGCTATCCTTGGCAGCCTAATCAAGATGAATAAATAGGACAAGCAGAACTGAGCAAGCAGCAGAAATGACAGTAAAAACACATACTCCCAGTGCTTCAGAAGACAGTATAGTTTCCCAATATGAATGTGAGCATGAAATCACTCCTTGCAAACTTTCTGGCCCTAGAGTATTTCCACGAGAGGCATAATTAAGATAATAACACTGCCTCAGCAAAGAAGAGATGAAAGAGTATTCCCTGAATGGGATGGGAGGGAAGAACAGAAGATAAAGTGAAATGAGGAACAACAAAGGGAGGTGAAAAGCAGTGTGTTTTGCAAGGGTCTTGCATCCCCTTAGGTCTCTGGAGTGAGCTGGATTTCACTTCTTTCCTAAACAGACAACCTTAAGCTGTCTGACTTTATTCCACAGGAATTTATTTCTGTAGGAAGTCCAAATTTAGGATTTCCCCTGCGATTGCAGTATAGGGCTCATGGATCTGTATTCCTCTTGAACTGTTTTGCCAGTGTTTATTTTTGCATTCTATAAGGAAAATCACAGTTTTTGAAAGCACTGTATCTCATAAACTGATAGCCAAGTTTTGGAGTCCTCTAAGCCGTGTGAATTTCCAAGATAACAAATCTAAACTAATCTTATCAAGGTGTGTGCACTTTTTTGACAGCCTTTACACTAAATCTTTGTGTGAGGTGATTAGAAAGTGGGTATAAAAGATCAGAAGACAGAAATATTTCAGGAACCTAATTGCCAGCCTCTTCTTTTACACTATGTGTTGCAGCAGAGAACTTGAAAAGAATGGGCCTGTATTACATACAATTTATCAGGCAGCATAGGAGTATTGTAAGAGAAAAGCAGCAAGCTCCCACTTGCTACCTGCAAGTTCTCTGGATGGTATTTTTGAGGCAACTAGGGATAACAGATTATCCACCAGCTATTCCCAAGGTCTGATCACTCTGATTTATCTTTTTCTTTTTTTACTGTCAAATGTAGATAGTTCTGGCACCCAAAGCATGGCTGAGGACAGAAAAAATCCTTCATGGTAGAAACTGCTGGTTTCTAGAAAAGGTGGTGTGCAGCCGGTGGGACTAATCTTTCCAAAATAACCACAATATTCACAGTGCTATTAAACACTCCCAGTCTTGTGGACACCTGTAATTACTGGGTGTTGCTTCTAAGCAGAACTTATGAATGAGAAAATTTGATCTGAAAAGAACAGAAGCTGTTATAATAATTAAAGAAATTATATCTTTCCTGGCTTTTCTTGGAATGGCAGTGACTTCTCATCAGTGACAGTCATCTTCTCATTGCTTCCCAATTTCACAGGGCAAATGCTGTCGTAACATTTAGAGAAGGTTTGAGATGAACACTGAAAATAAAGTGATAAATAAGGAACAAGGAAACCAGCTAGCACAAAGTGACAGCTGTGAAGAGTGTGCCATTTCTAACCAAACACAATAGCTCCTGTGAAAAAAGCCTTTTTAACTCACTGTATGGGCATCCAGTTCAGCTCTCCTTTCTTTCACCTCCTCTGCAGGCACTGCAAAAATGTAAATTATCTTGGTGAGCTGGATATATGAGTTATTCAACCTGTAAGTTTTTCTGTGTTTTCTTGGTGGCAGCTCCCACTGCACCTAACCTAGAGCTACAGGTGGACAAAGAGATTGACAGACAACGGTGCCTTAACTGTGAACTTGCACTGGTGACCATCTAAAGGACATGAAAAACATCCCATTTGTGTCTTCTGCAGAGCTATATCTGTTGCTGTGAACACAGGCTGCATGTCTTCTTCAGCATGGTGGTATTGTCTTGATCACTTTGTTGTTACACTTACAGCTCTTCAAACCTCTGAGATTTCAGTTCTGAACTCTTCTTCTAGTTATCCTGAAAAATTGTAGAGAAATTAGTTGTGCACCGGTCATCAAAACAAAGAATGCTTTTTATGTATGTGTGGGCATTTACAGTGACTCATTGCTACTGCATTTTGTGTTAGGGGTGCTCCTGAACTATTTTGTTGGGAAAATCAGTAATTTCTTCATTGCTTCCTGTCGCTGAGTCACTAATGGACACTTCTGAACTTGCTAATACACTCATGTTTAAACACCCAGGACTTTTCAGTGCAAACAGAAACACCACTAGATCTTAGGCATCCTTATATTTAAGAATTATTGGATAGAAAGTGGTGTGAAACTACTTTCTCAAGCCCAGATACTTATGTTATTCATAAATGGGACTTTGCACTCTCTGGGTGTTCTGAATATGGCCACTTTATTCTTATTTTTACTGCAAGTAAGGATATCATGATCAGGAGAAGTAGAGGGATGTACTGTTGCCATTACCTGCTGTTGTACACGTTACCACTTGGGTAGGAGATACACCATGTCTCATCACTGTTATCACTGCATCTAGTTGTGGATGCATGCACATTGCTCCACGCTGATGGCACCTTTTGGGGTTAACCCCCATTACAGCATGTAGGTTTGAAACTGCAAAGTCATCCAGGCTGTTTCAAGCACAAGTCCTCTGTGGAGTGCAACAGGCAAGAGCAGACCCACCTGACCTGTTAGGTTAATGGTTGGACTCAATGATCTCAGAGGATTTTTCCAATCTGAATGATTCTGTGATTCTTTTGCTCTATGACAGAGCAAAAGGTTTGAGCTGCCAGATCTGGGGTGCAGGAAATCATCCTGGAAAATGGCACTGATGAGTCACTATTTGTAGTTTACCCACTACAGGCTGCTGGGGCTTTCCATCTCTTTCATCTATATCACTTGTAAGCAGCCTGTTTTTCCATGTGGAAGTGAATTCATTTTGTTTCATGTGTTGCTGAGGGGTTTGAGTGAGGAGAGTGCTAGATCAGCCTGTGCTGACAAGCACAATGCCTGTCTCCTCTCAATAATGCAGCCTGCTCTCTCAACTGGAACGTACTATTCTTTTCCTATGCATTCTCATACAAGGAGAGTGTGGGAGGACCAAATGTCACCACTGTGCCTCATAGCTTTTGTTGGTGACCTTTTTACTACCCTACATGCACCTCTGGCTGTATGTGGTGAGATTGCTTCTTATCTTAGGATCCGTACAGGAAGTTGAGCATATAAGAAAGAAGTAATGATACAGATAAAATCTAACAAATATGATAGTGTTTCTGCTTTCTGTGTAAATAATGTGGAGAAACACACACATAAAGAGCTTAATGTTGGACTGCACCCCAAGGCTGATGAACCAATTATGAATTATAGAGCCAGAAAGAGCCAGCACAGCAGCACATGACAAAGTAACATCTAAAATGAGAAGTCTTTATTCAAGAAAAAACCCTCCTGTATTTCCAGAGGCTCATGCCAGTCTTCCTCCCCCATCCCTTTTCCCTCCTGCTTCTCACATAAAATACTTGTGCAGTGCTGAAGGGCAGCATGGGGGATGACATAAGGCCCCCAGCACAAAGCTGTTTCATTCCTGTGTGAGTCACTGAATGGTCTGGTCCATCCATTTATCTCCTGTCAGATCTGCAAATGGGAATAAATTTAGACAGGCATGGGACAGGGCCCAGCAGACCTGCTTGGGTTGCTCTGGGAGATCCCCCCTTCACCCTCTGAGCTTCTTTTGACATCTTCTACAGCCCTCTGCCTCAGCCCCACTTTCTCAGTTTGTATATGTAAAGGGCAGATCAGTTCAGTCCTCTGGTGCTGGGCACCAGCAGTGACTGGGTTGTCTTTCAGTGACCTGGTGCAGTGAAGAAGTGGTGCTTCACTGTGTTTTATTGGGATGAATTGATCTACTAGCATAGGTCAAAACCTATGGACTCAGGGAGCCATTTGTGACTGAATGACTGTGGTTTCTCCAGAGACCTTGTGGGTGTGACCCCAGGAGCCAAAGAACATCAAAGGAGGCCAAGAGAGCAAGTTGATTCAAGGACAATCTCCTCAAAGCACAAGAGTAGCCAATCCCAAAGGGCAGGAAGTTGAAGCTGTGGCAGGAGGCCAGCTTGGCCAAATCAGGAATTCCTGATTGAGTTTAAATGTTGGAAGAAAGAGTAAGGGGAGAGCAGAAGCAGGGATGGACTATCTGGGAGGGATGTAGAAGTATTGCCCAGACTGTTAAGTTATGTGGTAAAACTTATCTGCACACCCACAAAGGAGCTCAGAGACACAATGACAGGATGGGGAAGCCAAATAATATCCCGCCTGGGATATGTTGTGGGATGCAGGAGAAAAGCAGTTCATAATTACAGAAGACATATTATAGGATGTTTTGGCGGGGAAGCAAAGGTGGGACAAGAGAGGGGCTTAGGTAATTCGTGAGGAACAAGAGTGGTAAAATAGAGGGAAAAGGGAATAAAAGGGGCGACTGCACGTGAATAGTTGGCAGGCCAGTTTGCTTGGCTGGCCATACTCTGTGCCTGACCAGGGCAGTCTGTCCTGGCTTTTTTAACTCCTTCCCAGCTCTTCCCTGGGTGATGGCTTTCCATTCTGTGTGTGTCTGTGTTTGTACGGGGTGTGAGTACAGAGCATGGGTTGGAGGGTCCGTGCCCCTGGTGCTGTTGGCTGGAGTGAGTGTGGGTGTGTAGGGATTGTGTGAGCACTAGGGGACATCAAGCTGGAGGAGCCAGTGAGCCGGTGACATGACTTGGGAGCAAGGGGAGTGAATGGGTCTCTAAGGGCCAGCTCTGGATGTGAGCTGGATGCCTCTAAAGTCAAGAGCTGTGGGACCAGGGATGTCCTAGCTGGGTCTGTGTGTGTGACAGACATGCAGGGAAGGAATTAAGAAAGCCAAACCTGAACCAAATTTAAAATTATTGAGGTATGGAGGGGCACAAAGAAGGGCTTCAACAGGCACATGCAAAGCAGGACAAACACCAAGGAAAAAATGGAGCCACTGCTGAATGGTGTAGGTAACTCTGTCTCAAAGAACAAGATAAAGCAGAGGTGATTCAAAAACTGGACATACTCTTCATTGGCAAGGTCTGTTCTCAGGTCTCCCAGGGCCTTTGTGCCTACAATACACAAGCAGGAGTTTGGGGGAGCAAATTACTACCCATAGTAGAGAAAGATTGAGTTATGGACCATTGAAGCACACTGGTTGAATACAAGTCCCTGTGTCCAGATGAGACACATCTGAGGGTAATAAGGACAAGCTGACTTACATCACTGCAAAGATACTCTTGTCTTTGAGAGATGACTCAACCTGTATAATTCTCTGAAGCTATAATTTTGTGATAATGATTTGCAGAATGCTTTTTAGTGAATAATTAATGGAACTAAAGAACTTTATCAGACAGGTCCCCAAAGATACTGGGTTTTTATGGAATGGAAGACAGGTGGAAATCTAGCTAATCTTTCCTTGAAGACAATAGCTGAAGTAAACTACATATACGAGCAAATCTCCAGGTATCTTAAGGCAGACTGTGAATCCAACATGCTGTGGAATATTATTTGTGCTGCCTAAATTAGAATTTTAAATGTCCTTGATAAAACCTTTAGCCCTCAGGTTTTAAAATAAATGCACCCAATATGACTGACTGCTAAAACAGCTAACGATGTTATAAAAATAAAGCTGCCTTTCCAGTTATGCATTAGCATTATGGAATGAAAAAAGGAGACAGTACTATGTACAACAGGCCCTTCCAGAAAGAAAATATTTAGTCATTGCCATTCTTGGAATACTCACAGTGTCACTGAATGATTTAGGGATGTCTGCAGATTATCTGGTCCCACCACCAAATCATTGCTCAAATCCTAGCTAACTTCAATATTACATTAGGTTGCTCAAAGTGTCCTTCAGTAGAGTTTTGGAAACCTCCATGGATGAAGAATCCAGAACCTCTCTGGGAAGCTACTCTCATGGTGCCTTTTTTTTTTTTTTTAAATGTTTAAGCAGAATTTCACTCGCTTCACTTTTTGACCATTGCCCCTAGTCTTTTCACTGTGCATCCCTGAAAAAGAGTATGGCTTCATCTTCTTGACAACGCTCTCTAGACAGTAGAAGAAACTATCCCTTCTGGATAACTTTCTGGATATTCTTTGGGAGATCTGTTGCTATAGCATACAGAAGTGTCTCATGGAGATCTGTGATGTTCAGGCTTTTACAACAAGGTTTCTGACGCTCATCCACTATTCATTTCAGAAAGATTTTATGACATGCTTCCTCTTAGACTAGTATTTTTGGAAGCAATAGATGAGATTAAGGGAAGCTGGGGTAAAGAGTTACAGCATGGCTATGTCAGGATCAATTACTTTTTCTGTGGGTTTTCCCCCCAAGGTTATTTCCATTAGAGATTTGGTAAAGCACAAAAAGTTGTAGACTCTTCAGTTCCCCTGAGTCCTTGAATCCTAGAGCACAGTCTCTATCTCACCTTATTTTGTCCTTCAAATGTCCTTACTTTCAAATGGGAGGTCACAACTAGAGAAAGAAAGGAAGCAAAGTTTATTTTCCTCTCTTCAAACACTCTGTTTTAGTATGGAGGATAAATCCTTTATCAGTAAGTGCTACATTTTCCTGATCAGTAAATTAACAAAATCTTTCTGATTGCCTGGATAGGTAAGATTTATTTGTCTTTGTATGGATCATTTTTTCTATTTGCCTATTTTTCCATGAAGTTCTTCTTTTAGCAGTGATTCAGGGATGTTTTGAAAGGCTTTTTGATTTGTATGTATGTATATATAAATCAATCAATCAATACATATATATATATATATATGTTATTTTTTCTAAAAACTTTTCTGATCAGGAATCTCCTACCAAACATCCCATAGAAAACTAGCTCCAATCTTTTATATGTCATTGTTTCACACCAGGCTATGGAGACAGCAGAAGAGATGAGAGCTTTTCAAGGCCTACACCAGATCTTAATATCCCTGAATTAATGACTTGCTTTCTCCATTAGTGTTGCGCTCTGCTGAAATATCACTGGAATTACTAGATTTTAAGATGCTTCTTTCTAGATTATTTCAGTAGGATCAAGTAACTGGTAAGATACACTGACAAGAACATAGATGTACCCTGAGCATTCTCAGAAGTCGTGACATCTGTCCTTCAGCTCAGATGTTTCAAACTGTTCTGCAGTTTTGACTGCTTCACAATTAATAACAATACGGTTGGATGGGCACTTAAACCTCATGCCCAGGGAAGAGGTGTTTGGGAACAGCTATTCCTTAATCTTTCTCCACATAGATTTGCACAATCTAGTTCTTTTCCCTTGTCTATCTGATCAGCACTTGTTTCCCCCCTTGTTGCTGTGTGAGCTCACTTGTAGCCAGCTGGAGCCACGACAGCACTGGTGGTGCTGTTCAGTGTGAGACAGGATAACAGACACCAATTACTCATTTTTTTTCTTTGTTTACTGTAAACAAAGATCCCAAAGGGTCCAAAACATTCTCCCTCTTCAGACCAAGCATCTTTCTCCCATTTCCGTGCTTGTTTCCCTTGAGTGTCAGTCCATCTGCTCTTTCCCCTTTGCTTGGAGAGTCTGGCACTTCTACAGGTGCATCCTAAGCTTTGCTGTTCCTGAAGGATTTCCTGCTGGCACCAGTGCTGCTTTTTGTATTTTTCGGTTCCCAATTTCTTTTTTTTTATGCCAAAGTGGTGGGTTCATAACAAAACAAAGACATAGCTGGGGTTTGTGCATTGATTTTGTCATGGAACAAGGTGATGTGCCAATAGACCCCCTACATACAAAAACACTGCTGGTGGGGAGGGAGATGGAGTGGGGATACAATCTATGGAGTAGCTCCAGAACAGCTTGGGGAAACAGATTGCTTCATTCTTCTGTATGACCTTCATCACTTTTTGTTATGCCTTTCTGTTT
The DNA here is from genome assembly GCF_001715985.3 of Manacus vitellinus. NCBI lineage: Eukaryota > Metazoa > Chordata > Aves > Passeriformes > Pipridae > Manacus > Manacus vitellinus. The sequence continues at coordinate 9,402,662 of NW_021938789.1, read as the reverse complement.
AGACATGTCAGAAAATTATGTACTAGGCAAACTAAATGAAAACACATTCAAAAACATTCACAAACACATTGTTTAAAGCACTGCCCTGCAGAATGGGAGACCCGTGTTTAATGAATCAAGCATTCAACATGAATCAGGCTATGAAGAAAGTATTTTTTACTTGAGATATATGTAACTTCTAAAAAAAAGGAACAGCTATGAGAAGTAAGTGAGACCTATGCCAAAGCTACATCCTATCAGTGAGGGATCTTACCGTGATTTCTGATGCGGCTGCTGTACTTTTCTTGGGCAAAATATTTTTCAAAGTTTAATTTTAGTGCTGAGGAAAAGCAACTGCAGTAACCCCACCAACTTTCATGAAACTGAGTGCTTGTTTTCTGGCCAGGACTAATTATTATGCTGCTCACACATTCTGAAGAGAAATACCCATCAGGCTCCTATCCCACTGAGGCAGCCAAGGAAACAAAGTTGATATAGAAGTACGGTCTCCGACTCCCAGAGTGTGTAAATAGCACAGTTACTCTTGAAAGAACTATACAGGGTAGATATACCACTTGGAAAGGATCCATGTGACAGTTCAAAGGTTGAAAAATAAGAAACTTGACAAAGGACATCCTTCCTGGTTGATAATTATGTAAAATATGCTTTTGTATACATGTGTATAAATATTTGTCCGGGATTTGATGCTGTGGCTTCCAAGTTTATTGCTTATACTTATTGTCCTTAACTACTTTTCATGTGATGTATGCCACATATTTTGCTTGTCATCACTTCTTTTTCATATTATTCCCGCAGCTCCTTTTTTTATTTAACCCCATGCTAATGAGCAACAGTGATAGAAAGTTCTGAGTAAAAGCCCAGAGCATAGATTCTGCTTTGTGGAAATATCAGATCTGGATTTGCTTGGTACCTTTTCTCAAAGCAAAGGGAAAAGTAAGAATGAAGCACAACACAGGCCAGCATGTGCTACAGTTAGGATTTAATACCACAAGACTAAAATTTCCATGGTATTTCTTATTTCTGCTTATTCCCTTCTTTGCTTGCTGCTCTTCAAAATGGCACAGTATGACTGAGGAGCTTTTCCACATCTGTACCTTGATATAGTGTGGCATATAGAATACCGGAATGCAGAATATAATTTTTTTAGCTCTGCTTTCTTGACTTTACCTGTGGCAAATGAGGTGGAAAAAAAGTCTTCCTGCAGTTTGGTGGTCCATCATTTGCCAAAGTCTTGATTTATAATTCTGGTTTCTGCCTACAATACTTATATTCCTTGTTAATTATTTATCCAAGCACTCATGCCTGATGCTAGACTATATCAGGTGTAATCACTAAGAGATGTCCAAGCAAACACAGTTACTGGATTAAAAAATGATATTTCTTTGTTAAGTATTGTAATTAAGGGTATAACTCAAGGTACTCCAAACGTCCTGGAGGAGTTCTGGAGGATCATCTCTGCCTGCACTTAGGGAACTTACCACAGCTACTGCTTACAGAGCCCAGAGGTATTCCTCGTCAAACAGTCACAAGTAAAAGACTACTTACTTTACTTCACTGCCTGCTACTGAAAGGAAATGTGTACCATAATTTCCTCCTGCATTTTCCTTCTCTTGAACTTCCAACATCATAATTTTCCCATATTCTGCTAAAAATACAAAGTAACTCATGCAGACTGAGATCAGAGACTCCACCTTTGCTGGAGCTGCAGAGAAAGGGAGAAGTTAGGAAGGGCTGCCCGGGCAGCAAGGACACTCTGGCATGGTGTGAGGGTACATATGTGCCACACTACCAGGCTCCAATTTCCCTCAGCACTCTCCCTGCCAGCCTGCACTGGAACTGCGCTGCTGCAGTAAGGGAATGAGGGTCTTCTCTAAGCTTGCCCTCATAATTTGTAGGAAACTGTAGGAAATCAGATGCCTGCACATTATAAACAAAATTTGGCAGATTATATTGTTCGTCTCTTACATAAAACGGCAAGTAAATTTAGACTGGGCAGAAGCTGAAATCAGGAAAAACTTGAAAATCAAAAAAAAACTTGTGAAGTGTTTGAGCCACCGTAACATTTGGCTAAATTAAGATACTGTGCCTCCCCATACTGAGCTATTTTAAACCAAACTTCTTGGCTCTGCTAAAAGCACCCTTCTTCCACTTCACACTGTTGAAGCAAAATACATCAGAATTATTTCTAGCTAATTCAATTGAGAAAGAGCTAGTTTTCATGGAACAATTCTTGAGGTTTCAGGTCACATTTCACTACATTTAAGATTGCTGATTGAAAACGTATTCATGTCAGCTGGATATCACATCAAGGCCGATATGACAAAAATAAACACCAGCAGTATAAAAAGGGCAGAGAGGTGATCAAGTTGTCCTTGCTTTATTCTCATAACTTCTTACTCCAGAGCACTCAAGAGTTTGCATTTAAAAATAGACAGAGCAGGTATGAGCAGATGTATACATATGCATACACATAAATGCTGGAGAAAGGAATTACTCTGAGTTCAGTTTTTGTCAGATACAATGACTGAAACACATGTAGCAGGAAAAAAAGTTAGTAGGAGTGAATATATATTATATTATATTATATTATATTATATTATATTATATTATATTATATATTATATTATATTATATTATATTATATTGGAATGAAGGACGCGACATAACTGAGTTCTTGAATGGTCCACAAAATGGGCAGAGCAGGAAATACTACTGTAGTCTCAGTAGCTTCCACAGGTCTGTCTGTGGAAATGCAGAGCACCTGGTAATGCTCCTGTACGTGTGTTTTCATTGGCCATAAATAGTTGGATATTAACAGATCTACACAGGATTGTGGCATCCAATCAGATTCAAAATGAAGTGATACACATATTGTTTTCATCTGAAATATTTTTCCCTCGAATTCAGGTCTGGAGACAGCTGTTTTTGTAGTACTTCTAGTACAAGTATGAATGACTGAAACATTTTGAATCTGTATTTGAAGTACCTGGGTGAACATTACCAAGCTTGCATGAGTCTACAGAGAAGGGCAGGTGCCTTTTGGACAGTATGATTTCTCCAAATTTGGCACAGTTGTTACATGAGACGTTGCTAACCAGAGCATTTACTGGGTGTTCAAGACAGAGCACAGGCACACCTAGCTGATTGTCACCACGTAAGTGTAACATATATGTGTAAACAGTACTATTCACATCCTTTGTAGATGTAGAAATAAAAAAGATTTGTTCCTGTCTCTCCCTCTCTCTGGGAGTAACAAATGACCTTATTGTTTCTTGCTTTGCTGACACTTCTGCCTCTCTGCTTCTGAGATGCCAGTCACACTGTTCTTTCACGCAGATTAAAAACATTATATTAAATGCAGAACAAACAATTCACATTCAGCTTGAAATGTGCTGCCTCTAAGATCTCAGGAAACCTATGCATCTAGAACTTTGCTTTTTTTCCCTCTCCCATCTATATTAGTTGGTTAGCTAAAAATCTTTACAAATCTACCCAATTTTTTCCTGCAACTTTGAGATGCATTATTGAACAGGTATTGGAGAAAAAAAAATGCTGTCTTTGCTACTGAGTTGAAGTAATAAGAAAAGAGGAAAGAACATTAGAAATGAGAAAACACTGCAAGAAGTACTGAGTGTGTTGTTCTTGATACAAGGTTATGCACTAAATAATCTCAATTGTTTGAATTGTAGCTATCCTACTTTGTATTTTAATTATTTTTTTTTTCAAAACAGAATTACTTAGCACTTCCTACAGTGTATTTGGTATCATATGTAATGGCCAGAACTGACTGTGCTGCTGGAGTGGATTGCAGTAGAGGTGAAAAGCTTTCATAAGCTGGAAAGCAAAAGCTGGCCAGCTGGGATGCTTGGCATATGGATGGAAGTTGCCTAAGAGGCACATGGCTTGTGCTTTAAGCTGTTCTCTGAGTCCCCCCACGCTGTCATGCCCAGGTCAATAGGTAGGCCAACACTAGTCCTGATGATGGCTTGGACTCCTAACTGTGAGCCTCATATGCACTATCTCTACAGCCTGTGGCTCAAAATGTGTCATGATGTGACCTGCTGCGGGCAAATAGAAGATTGATCAAAATTGCTTGGGTTTAGTTATCTGAGATGTGATTGTGTTACAGACAGATACCTCTCTTATTATTCTAGCAGCTGCTGTTAAGGACAGCAACAAGCAATAAAAGTGAGGAGGATGTTGAAAGAACCAATCAAAAGACTAATGTTACAGCATAGACAGGGAACAATTATGAGGCATACTGCAGCCCAGATTTTCAAAGGTCTATAACTTCTGATTTCATTACTTCTGCATTTTCAGTACTTTTTGGGTTTGAAACAGACATAAAAATCCTTCAAGCTGAAGACTAAACAGCTGTGACACAGGCAAACCCAACTATGTGTGTAATATAAAGGGATTTGCATTAAAACCAAAATAAGGATTATTACAGGAATGGAAGCAAGACAAAAAAGCAACAACAACATATTTTACATACAACATGATATAGTTGTATCAGGGAGGATAGGATGTAACAAGGAGTGAAAGGATGTAAATCTACTATGAAGCCCTAAATCAGATTCACGCAGATAACAGGAATATCCTATCCCAGTTTCCTGGCAACCAGCTAATATAAACACAAATAAATAATACAGAAGCTAGCACAGAATGTGTAACAAAATTCTACATAAAATTATTCTCTAGTAGAATGACTATTTTTTTTCTGAAGATTTATGTTGCACCTTGGTAGCTGGATGTTTAGCTGGTGATTTAGAAGAGTGTCTAGTTGGAACACTAAGATAATTCACAAAAGTAACTCAAGAAACCTTCAGAATGGCATCTGCTCTCTCCTCAGTATATTCTGAAGCATGCTGACTGAGTTCACTGCAAGTAGGCCAATGTCTGACTTGGCATGTTCTTGTCTGAATATGATATACCATAAATCCCATCATAGTGGAAAAACTGTGGAACTTTCTAGACCTGGTATTTCTGACTATTTGCTACCCAGTGGCCAGGAACAGCTGTGTGGATGACAAAGCAATCAATATCATGTGGTAAAATACTGTATGCAAGTATGCAAGCCAGAATCTTGCTATACAACAGTTTCAGGTAAGTTTGGCCCAAGTGCTGGACCACTTATGAAAATAAGTTTAATTTTCTGCTGTCTTACCTATTGTATCTTGTATCAAGTGAGAAATCTAAGATCTCTCCTATCTGAATTCGTATTTCCCTTTCCCAAAACATGATAGTCAGCCACTTAAGTTCACAAGGCCAAATGCTAGGATGTTTTTATAAACAAGTTATCTGTGAGGATGATGTACAACAGGCATACTTTAATTTTCCTTCTGAAATATGTGAACAGAACATATTATTCTTGTTTAATTCTGGAGAACAAAGATAAGAGGAAATAGCAACACATTTCTTCTAATCAAGAGAAGGAAATGAAGGGTGAGGCTTTCTAGCATCAGCAGGTTAATTTTTGATACTAAAAGAAGTTGGTATCTAGTATGCAAGGTTTTAATATGCAGGTTTGCCAGTCCCAGATGCAGGATAAAACTGCAGTTAGAAATTAGCTGAAGGCAAATTTATAGCCAGCTAAGGCAAACAGAGGATATGGATTCATTTGATTAACTTAGTACACTAAAGCAAATCTGAACAAAAAGCCTACAAAAGAAACAAACATGAGCTTGTTCCAGCTGCCTCCTCTGTCTGAAGATATAGGTCCTCTTTGTCCTGCTGGTGCAGATCTGAAGAAGAGAAAACAAACAGGATGTTCACAGCACAGAGCTGAGTTAGGATTCTTTTAAATATCAGGGGTTTGTTGCCAAGGATGAAGTTCGTGGTCCAAGTTCTAAACTAGAAGTTTCTTCATACGAGCTAGCCAACAGATTCTCTCTGGCTGTGATGATTTAATAAACTAAGTAGCTTTGGAATATCCTGGGAACGCTCCTTTCTATCTTTACACCTGAGCCTTCTTGCCTCTCCCCCTTCATTTACTGTCTCTGGCCTTATGCTTGTGATTTTATAGAGCTCTTCTAGGCAGCAGTGGTCCTGTAGGACTGTATTTTCCCAGCATTTGATAAAGCAGTATCCAGATCCACTTCTAAGTCTCTCTGACATTGCAACAATGCAAGTAATAAATACCACTACTAATAGGTTGCATCTGGCTTCCTTCCTGCTTATGTTTGTAAGCCATCTATGCCATCTAGTGGTTAGTTTTTACTTACAAGTTTTCTTCAAAAGTCAGGATCTCAACTAAACAAGCCAAAGTCCAAATTTGACTCAGCAAAAACATAATTCAAGTCTGGAGAGGAATTAAAGGGCACTACCAATACCCAAGAAGCCCAAAGTACATTAAAGCACGTTCTAGGCCATCCCTCTGCTACCCTGACCCATACCTCTCCTTTGCTATGCCAGTGTAACAGGAGCTATGGTGACATAAAAAATGACTTGCCCAACTCTGGTAGTTTTGGGCTCGGGACACTATTCTCTGCAGGGTAAGAAGGCAGCTATCAGCCTTGTAAAAGCAAATACGCCTCAGGAAAGGGGATGCAGAAGAGCCTGCATGCCTGTTTCTCTGAGTACACTGAGTGTACACTGAGCACACATATTCTGCAAAGGAAACCTTTTCCTAACAGATACATGCTCTTCATAGTGATACCCCTACTGTCCAGACTGCTCCCATGTCAGTTAATGAGCCATCACATCCCTCCACAGAAAAAAACATACCTAAGAAGATAATCATCAAATAATTTGTATGCATTTGCTTAAGACTTTGTGAAAGGGCAGTAATTTCAATGGAGAAGTTATTTATTGCAGAGAAGTAAGTGATTTGGGGAACAGTGTTAAGTATTCATTGGTCTGAAGCACTTTAGTTAAATTTCAGGGAGAGGCAATGATAGTTTAGCATTCTGATTGGGAAGCTCTGTCTTGATTTGGGATAGTGCAGATATGAAGTAAATCAAACCTATTACAGTGCCATGCATACAGGAGGGAATAGCATGCTCAGGAAGGAAACAAGCAAGGAAAGTTTTCCTAATGAGGATGATCACATCTGAGTTGGTTAATAATTATCCCACGAGAGCATGAGACTGATGCTTAGAAAATGCCAGTTATTATGTTACTTTAAGTACCGGCGTGGATGGAGGAGAAGGGGTGGCTGCTTACATACTGCAAGCACTATGTAGTAATACTGCAGAACTGGTATGCTCATCCCTTAGTTGAAAAGAAAAAGACATTAACGGTTTCCATGAGCCTTCTCATCCAGGTTTTCTCAGCTGAGGAACATACACCACAAAACTTTGAGGGAAATGGTTTAAAACCTGGGAGAGGAGAAAAATCTTCTGTTAAGAGGTCACAATATTATATTTTTTTTAAGTCCTGTAAAGTGCTTTTTCCTCCAGTTTGTTAATATTGTCACTACATTTACAGCTATGATTTTTCATGGGATAAATACACTTTCCTTTGACACGTGAACAAAAGCCCTACCATTCAGTGGCAGAACAGGGAAACCCTATTTTAATCCACCGTGCAAGTGGTATTTTGTAACAAACAAAAACCTTAACGGGACTGGAAGCCTGTCCTATGATCTACTGCCTAGGAGGAATCTGTTTTCATAATATTTATAGGTTGGTGCTAGGATATAATTTGGATGTGAGAATAAATGTTGTTGCATGACAAGATGAGTAAAAGTTTACAGTGACCAGCAGCAACAGAGTACTCACTTTCTCTGTAAGGATGCATTAAAAGCTGAACATATGTTACAGAGAATGATATACACCTACTTTTCTGTACTGCATGAAGCACTACTGCCCCTCCCCAGAGGGAGGCAGCAGCAGTTGCATCTCTCTGTTGCCATAACTGGGAACAGCAAGTAAGATCTTTCATAGCAGAAGTTCAAGTATCTTATGTGTACCTAAACATGCAACAGTATATAGATTAAGAAAACTAGTCACAATTGAAAACAGCAATCTTCACTGTAAATCACTGAAATACATAATAAATTATCTTAATTCTCTTTATATAATGAATTAAAATAAGAATAAGATGGGATAATATTAAAAACTAGTTTTGGAATGATGATTGCTAATTAAAAAAGTTGTGTCTTGGATGTAAACTGCACCTCTGCAGATACCCTACTAGGTAAGGCCCAGGGTAAATGCATTGGGCCCAAGCTAAATACATTGAAATACAGAAATTGAGTTTCATACAAAATGGAAGATGAAAAAGAAACTTCCTCAAAATTTAGACCTTTAGTTCCAGCAGCTGGAGAAATGTGCCATCATTTGACCTACAATTTCATTATTCAAGGAACAATATTAATAAATCAATTTCAAATTTGAAGTAGATTTTGCACCAGAACAATGATATGTACAAACTTCATTCATACCATGAATCATATATAGTGTTACTGTGTGATTGATGAGAACTCATTAATCCCTAATTTTGAACAGCAGGTGCTCACAGACAATTGTGTACAATTTGCAAAGAGAGACAGCTTACTCAAGGCACAGTAAGTAATAAATTGAAGAATACTGTATATTTCATATGGATGATATATAATAGATGGTAGAGGTTGGATCTGTTGAACTGTTGACTTCTGCATTGTTTATTCGATTGTAAGGACACTGAGGATGGATTGAACTTCTTTTACTTACGATGGAAGGGCACACTTAGAATTATCAGGATAATCCAAGCAGAGTAAGAACACTACAGACCTGTGAAGATATCAATTTATTTAGTATTTTTAGGCAGAAAACTGAGGAAAACCAATGAAAAAATGAAACAAACTCACAGTATTGTCATGTCTAAAGCTTCCCTTCAATTAAATTTTCTTAAAATCTACTGGGAATAACTAGAGCTGTGAATCCTGCTATGAATATCTAATAATCCTGCAGACATGCAATAGTGGTTTTAACTGGTGCTTAGATTTTCAATCCAAATAAAGATTTTACAGTGAAGTGGAATATGAGGCCATATTCTGTGTCTGACATTGAGTACAATGCTCCATCTAATTATACAATACAATGTAGTGTTTTGCTCAATTCACAGGTAAAAAAGTCTAAAAAATGTGACATCACCCCTCCAACATATCAGTCTCTCCTGAAGACACAACATTAATGGCATTAAAGTATTGAAAAGTAAGAATCAAATAGATAAGGTACTTCTGCAAATACACCATATTAATAAAGGATTTTCACTTACTTGTAATTGTCAGTGCACGTGACATTATAACCAAGGGTTTTCAGCCTGGTTTCTAATGTCTTTACACTGTGGATTCCACAGGAATCTCTGTGAGAGAGGATTTCAATATTATTGCAAGTCTTTTGTTAGATAATTTCCTTTACAGAACTTGATGGAATTAGTAAAGTAAATCCCCATTACTTTGCCTCTTCAGACACATGTGGTGGATATGGTGACATCCGAGTCCATTTCTCTGGCCCTCTTCAGCCAGGGCAGTTTTAAGACCAATGAAGTGTCCCCATGTTAAATTGCAGGGACCCTGCAAAACTGACTTCCTCTGTTCTGTACCCCCAATTCATCTATGTACATTTGCAGTGACTCCCACAAAAGCTATAATGAATAGACTATTTAATTCTTTCTTTAATCAGTGCCAAACAAGGCCTAATTTCCAGTCTAATGATTTAATTTTTTTAACTTCAGAATCTATTTTCCATTAGGTTTCAATTGAAAATTGTCACTTGGTCTTTGGCTATTTACCAACAGACAATTCTGTTCTGACTGATATGTTTGTTTATTATTTATTCATTTGTTTTAATTAAATTACCAGCAAAATTAGACATTTTTAAAGTCTACATTTTATTACTGGATTAATTACTGAGAGAAAAAGAGCCCCCTGTTGGCATTTATCTGCTTCTACAAATTTTTCAAATACTTAAGATAGGTGAAAATGAAAAGAATGCATATGGCAAGGTGAAAGAAATATCTCTTGTCAGCACTTAATCTGAAATTCAGATTGACTCTTAGTAAAACTGTACAAGCTATATCTTCACTGAAGGTCTGAGATCCAGAGATCCACACATACAGATCTAACCAAGAGTTGACCACAGATCTAATATTAGAATTTATTTATATTTTGTCTAATTCTGGTATTTTTGTACTCTTCAGGAATGGCAGCCTGTGCCTTTTGTGTTCATGAAAGCATCTAAAATACTTTAGTCTAAGTGCCACGCAAATATAATCAAACAGAAAGATAAGGTGAAATTTTAAAGACAGGTCCAAAAGGGAGAAATTAAATTTTTTTTGAAAATGTAACTTACAGATCTGGTCCTTCAATATCATCCACAACCCAAATAACAATTTGTGAGATTTTGTCTTTCTGGAGATTAGGTATTTCATAATCTGCAAAAAAACTGATTCAAGAAAAAAAAAATTTAGAACCATGAAAGAACATGAAAATTAATTAGTCTTTTGTACTTTACACTAATGAAGGCTCTGATCCTGCTGTAGCATATGGGCTTGCTTGACTTTATATCTTCTAATTACAATCAGGCTCAACACAGATTAAAAAAATATGATTCATATTCTGAGTGTCCTCAAAGGCCAAGAAATACCAGGACAATAAACTTTCCCTATAGAATTTACCAAGTTTGCTCTAAGCCTGACAGAAATTAGAGTCCTTGTAACAATACCCTCTCCTTGGACATGTTGCTGAAAAGAAATTTTGTAATGCTCACCTTTTGGAAGACATAAACATTTTGCCACAGTATTGACTGACTTAAAGGCAGCTTTCAAAGAGCATTCATGCTGCTTGCCACAGCAGTTTTTAAAATGCAGGAGTCAAAAGCATTATTTCCATCAATTTCATATTAATTCCTTCAATTAGGGACAATTAAGAGTTGTCCTCACAACTGAGCAGACTTTGATGCATGAGGCTCTTTCAGCTACATTTCCCATGCTTTTTGCAGCAGAAGACCCAAACAACTGGCTGACCTCTTTTTTTTTTTTTATTAGGCTTTCTACACAGAAATCAGTTTTCTTACCTTGGCTGTGGATAAGCTCCTCCGACTGCAGAACCATTCAACAAGACATGTATCTCCCCTGAACTGTGCTTCGCATACTGCAATACATAACAATGTTTTCCAGAACTCATCTTACAGATTTTTTACAGAATCACAGAACGTGCTGAGTTGGAAGGGACCCATAAGGATCATTGAGTCCAACTCTTGGCCCTGCACCATGTGCCTGAGAGTATCATCCAAATGCTTCTTGAACTCTGTCAGGCTTGGGGCTGTGACCACTTCCCTGGGGAGCCTGTTCTAGCACCCAACCACCCTCTGGGTGAAGAACCTTATTCTAATATCCAGCCTAAACCTGCCCTGACACAACTTCAGGCAATTCCCTTGGATCCTGTCACTGATCACCACAGAGAAGAGATCAGTGCCTGCCCCTCTTCCCCTCACAAGGAAGTTGTAACTGCAGTGAGGTCTCTCCTCAGTCTCCTCTTCTCCAGGCTGAACAGACCAAGTGACCTCAGCTGCTCCTCATATGGCTTTCTCTGCAGGCTCTTCACCATATTTGTTGCCCTCCTTTGGACTCTCTCTGATAGCTTAATATCTTTCTTATACTGGGGTGACCAAAACTGCACACAAAACTATTTTATTGCAAGCAACAATGACTAAAGAAAGAATTTTACCAAGAAGAATATCAGAACTGCAAAAATACTACTACACTAGCACCCTAGCAGATCATTTCAGGAGAAAGGACAGGAACTAAACAGCCAGTGGATTAATTCAATGAATTAAGCTATTTTCTCACACCTATAAATAGTTTCTTCAGCACAGGAAGAAAGCATTTTAGCAATCTGTGTTGGGTTTGATCTGTGAATAAAGCGTTTCCAGCAAAGCTGTCAAATATCACTTTGAACCTGAAATTAGTAGACAGCTATTGTGCTTATTGTGCTTAGTATATGATTTATATTAACAACGCTAACACAGAATTTTAACACATTATCTAGCTAAGGTGAAAATTAGGTTCCTCTTGCTAAAACACTGTATTCAGTCTAAAACAGTGTATTTGTATCAGAAGAAATAATCTAGCAGAGTTACAGGTTTAAAGCTGTTTTGAGCTGGCAGTGTTTTCCTGAACCACCCAGGACACGCTGGCTAATGCATGAAGTCAGCACTAATGCACTATTTACAGTGATTGAGGCCATCCTCCAGAAGGAATCCACTGCATTGGTTTCACATTCCATCGTAGTAGGGCAGGATTCATAGTCCAGTCCTGTAGGAAGGCATGTGATTTGTGCTATTAGATAGATGATAATGACTGTAAAAAGGGAGTTTAGAAAGGAAGTAAATTTATGTGCTCATTACTCACTGAACATACAACATAGTTTGACATGACACTGGAAGCTTACTGTTGTATTTTTTCAATAATTTTCCATCCTTTGCAGTTTACACAAACAGTGACATTCTTTGGATTCAGAAATTTGTTTGAAATGGATCTAACTCTATTCCTGGGATGCAGAGAGCTCCAGCTTCAGAGAATTGAGAAGGTGGTTTACCTCCACTGCAGCACTGTTTAGATTTCACTGTGTGCTCCTTGACTGCAATGTTAAATATTCAAATGATACCAGAGTGAAGCTATCCCTAATTTTTCACCAGATAAGAGCAAAATTAGCTTTTGCAGAACACAGCACTCAGTCTCCATTGTGGTTTTGCAGACAAATGTTTAATATAGCACTCATTATCTTACCAGAGCTGTTTGCCTGCCCACACCAGTTTAGGAAATCTCCAAAGAAGCCAAACAGGGTATCACCCACAGGCATGTAGCGACGTCCTCTGTCAGCAAAGCTATTGACTAGTAGCTGATTATTTTCCCAGAAGAGAGACTATATAAAAATAGGGAAAATAAAAAAGAAGATATGTACTGACACTTGGGAGAGGACACAATGAGATTATTGGGTGTCGAAAAGAGTTTAAAACATGTTTTGGTGTTTCTTTCAAAATCAACTAATAACCAGAAATGTTAGCTTGTCTTTAGAGGAACAAAGTTTTTATTTTATAGAGGTGTAAATTCCGATCTCTAGAGACTTGAGGGACACTCATACCTTGATGGGAAGGGAGGTTTAGGAAAAGGAGGAAAAAGGGAAGACAAATATTTATAATCCAGATATATGTTGCCAGAATTCTCTCACATTGCTATGTTGGCTTATGGTGTGAAAAAATCATACATCTTGCTGTTATTTCTGTGTTTGTGAAACTCTTCAAGCATTAAGCTATGTTGACAGGAGTATTTGTTGGTTTAGCTCATAACATTTAGAGATGAGGAATAATTGTGCTGAGGAAAAATTGCTTTAAAGCACAACCTGTCTCTTGCACAATCACAGTTCTCTGCAATTGCCAGCACATCAAACCCTTACTGCTTTCTGGCATATAACAACATCTTATCTCATTTCTGTTTATGTTTGTTTAATGTGTCAATGTTTAACATGTCATTGCCACGAGATTTGGCTGTGAGGAGTAGAAGCAAAAGATGACAGCAGGCACACCCTTTGCAGGCAGAGCACCTAACTTGAGGAAAAGTAGAAGTTCAGGCACTATGTCAGAGCTCCCAGCACAGCAGGAAAAATGGAGGATCTTTGTAGTATAAAAAGAGAGAGGTTGCTGAGAAGCTACTGCATAAAATAAATGGAGCCAAACACATTGAAAAATGCTATGAGGTCTGAGACTAGTTTTTAAACTACAGACAGGCCAGAAAGAATGACTCACAAGTCAGCCAGATAATGACTCTTGGTCAATTTTGAACTCTGTCATAGAAAATCTGTTGGATATCTAAGGACAGTTAACATAAATAATCATTACCTTGTTAGCTGGAATTGTGTGCAATGACAGGTTGATAAATAATTCATAGTCCTCAGGTAGAATGCTGCAAGGATCCTTGTTAATAAATGCACTTTTAAATGCTTCCCATATCTCTGAACAATTCTTCTCACTGTAATCATTGAAACAAACAAACAGCAGAATTGTTTTCTCGAAGCGAAGCAAGAAAGTAATTTGTTCCCAACTTTTTCAAATTCCCACATTAAAATATCCGTAAGGTTAAGGTAGAAAACTGAAGTCAGGGTGGTAAAAAACCTGTAGGTCAGGAAGAGCGTATAGATTTTGTCTTTTTCTGACTCATAACTGCAGCAGATTAGGAGGAAGTAGCAAGGAAAATATTATCATTTACAGTGTGGAATTAGAAACACATCGTAATTCAACAAAAATCTTCATAGATAGAGTATATACAGCAAGTTTGCTATCCAGTACTGTAGAAATAGTAAAGAAAACAGCTTTCTTTGAAATTTTTCAGATATAAAAAGCCATTTCAACTAAACCATAGCTAAATATGTAAAACTACTGGAATGCCCTATTACTCTCAAAATGTCAGATTCAAGTGCAGGAGGAGTTACTGAAAGTTTCAATGGCAGAATAATGGTTTTGACAAAGAGATGCCTTGTGTGCATAGGCCCTAGGACTAAGCAACTTTACCCTGCTGGAATGAGTACAGTGAGCAGCGTGGAGCTGCGTGGAACACACTGTCACTATGCAGTAGCTACAAGAATATTGTTAGCATTCAGCATTTAAAGTGCTTGTGAAAGGAGGCCTGAAATAAACTGCTGCACACTCCAGCAGTTCCCTTCTGCCAGCTCTGCCTTGGGGACAATAACCTCCCATGGAAGAACAGGACAGGCTATCTAGGGATGAAAGTGTCCTATCTCTCTGGATTTTCAGGATCTCATCTGTCACAGATCTGAACCTGCCTGTAGTAATTAAAAAGGGAATTCCTGCTCTCACCACTTTTCCACAGTACCTTTCCCATGTACCACTGTAACCAAGGTTTATGCCAGGAACTCACTGCACAACAGAATAATTATTTTAAATGCATACAGCACTCCTAACATGAACAGCTGTAATTGCAAAGCTCTAGCTTAAACAACAGTAGTCCAGACAAGTACATTGAACGTTGCCATTAGAGAGTTTTGCTCATTTTATGTCATCCATAGACAGCAGGGTTTTGGCTGGCACAGATTCCTTAAGGAGACACTTTAAAGGACCCCTTGTGATGAGCTATGCAGCTCCCATGAAGGAAACGTACCACAGATTCTCTTACAGTAATCTCTGGACATGCTTCCAACAACTATATAATAATTCCCTATATATCATAAGGAGATATGGATTTTGATCCAAAAATATTCAGTGATGCAATATGATCCTTGATCAGTAGTTTCAAGGTTTAAATAGATTTATTTGATAAAAGGATTTGTGCCCTATTTCTGATTTCAAGCTGTTATACTTCAGCTTCTGACAATTGTGTATATTTCTGTCTTATTTTGCTAAAGAGCTTTCTGCTGTAAAAACTCACTTACTCATGCCAGTACTTGTAAGTTATGATCAATGGAACTTTTAATATCTTTCTTGACAGTTGAATCTTGCAGTAAATTCCTGGTTAATTCACATACTGCATTTTTTTTCTTCATGACTTCTCATCCAGGTTTGAACAGCTTGTAAATCAAAAGGATTATTCTGCTCTGATATTCAAAATTTCTTAGCTGGCAAAAATGCTTTTTGAAACTACAGGGTTGGGAAGGAATACAGTTCAGGACAATTCCCTCTAATCTCAATAGACATTAATGAGTCCTATTAGACTTATTTCATACTAGTCAGTTAAAGAACTTGTTTTCAAAACTTCCACAATATATTACAAATAAACAAGTATGGAGAAAAAGCACTACAGGAACATTCATGTTACACAGCATGCTCCTGTTAGAAAATTTGAAATATGATCTTTGTTCAAATTCCTCACTGCTACATGACCACAGCATTTTGTAAAATGCATCCTTTACCTGCCATTTTGCATGTTATAACATAAGAGAAAGTTTTTCTTATGTTTTTATAAACATCTTTACATTTTAACTATGTTGCAGTGTAAAGACATGCCTTGCTAGCTTCCTTTATCTTAGCAAAGTATTTTTAGAGAATTATTGTATTTGCACATAAATTCAGAAGCGAAACATATCCAGGTGGTCGTGCCTCTGTAAAAGCCAGCCTGGGGGCAACTAAGAAACAGACAATGAACAGAAAGGGCTATAAATAATTAGAGTATCTGCTTTGCACCTGTGCAATATGAAATTTTCATTTTGTTTGGATTACATTATTTGCTTATAGACCTCACGGAAAGAGACACCCCCCTCCCCATTATATGAAATTAATTGTGCAGCTCTTCTTTTTATAATGTCATTTTTGGTCTTAATTCAGAAAAGTGGTCCCAATGGCCTGCCTGGCTTCATGCTATCCTGAACAAAAAGACTTTGATGAATGGGTTCAGACTGCTCAATTTTAAAATTATATTCTGAAAATGTCACAGGAATTAATTAGATCACAATACTATCATATACATGAGACATATAGAAATACTTTCAAGAATATTGTATTTAAAAGTCCAAATCAGTTAACGATAAAGCTAATACTTCTATCCTTTATATTGTTCATTTTAGCATATTTTATATTATTATTCATGTTCTGTTTCAGATATAAATGAAGTGACATCTGTTAAGTCCAATAGGAATTCTACCTATGTAGAGCCTACTGCAAGATCAGACTACCTACACAATTGTTAACTAAATTTACATATTTTATATAATATATATATTATATATATAATATATTGTAGATATGTAGAAATATATAGTTAAAGTTTATTTGTACCTTCCACTGTGACATGTTTATAAATTTGCTGAGCTTGAACTGTTCTGCTGAAATTCTAGTACTATGTTATTTACATTAAGGTGATTTCTTCTTTCATGAGGAACTTGAAAAAAATTGCTTCTGATAAGCAATGTTATTGGGCAGAAACGTGTAGTTTTGCCTTTGTTAAAAGCCACCAACCTGTTTTCAGTCCTGTATCTTCCTCTTTTGCAACAGCAACTGAAAAAGGGATGTTGGGGGAAGGAGGTGATATTTGCAATATAATCTAGCCCTGTTTCAGACAGCAGCAATTCAATGTGTAACCCAGCCAGGACCCCTCTGCAAATACCTCTTCAAACTACTAGGACAAAATTTTAGTGGCAGAATAAAGGGCTGAACTCCAGGAGACCATCCTTCCTAATTTTTTTTCCTTTTTATGGAAGCCCTTAAAAGGGAAGGAAGACAGAAAAAGTGCTCAAAGTGTTTGATTTACCTCCAGTTCTGTATAATTGACACAGCTATTGAAATCTCATGGATAATCCTACTTGAGCAGTTGATTACTACTTAATTTTTCAGGTGGATAAGCTAAACAGTTTCCTTCAGTACCACAGATAGCTGTAAAGTGAGGCGTTTCCCTTCTTACATGACCTGACACACAAGGCATTCAAGGTAAAGCTGATCTTCCCAGGAGCACTGTCAGATTTGATACTTCAGACACATTATCTCTGCCATCCCTGTGTGGTGTTCTCCTTACAGAACAGTAAGAGGGGGAGAAATGTGAAATAAAAAATTGCAGAATTAAAAATCTTGCCTTAATTACACTCCTTTACTTAAAATATGACATCTGTAAAAATTCATTTTTTGTTTCCAGACAGCTACAAGCATGTTGTCTGCAATAGGATCACTTTCATGGCTAGAAGCATAACATCAGGCTTCTGATTAATAACTATTTTGTACAGAACATAAAAAACTAATCCAGAAACAATCAAAACTTACCCAACAGCAGGATTCACAATTCTAATATAATCATAGCATCTTCCAATGGCAATACTTTCCAGGTTTTGAGTTGTACCTTCACCTTTCCATTTCCTTCCCCGCACTTCTGAGAAGCTGTTCATAAACAGAACAGACACAAGTAAAAGAGGCAAAAAAAGGCTCATCATCATGATTCTTGGCAATCCAAGTTCTTAAAAAAAAAGGGGGAAATAAAAAAAAGAGGAGAGTTAAATGATACAATCTAAAAGGAAACCAGCAGGCTTAACATTTAAGATTGTCAATACTAGCTCCAACTCTAGCTCTGTACACAAAAGTTTGGAGGAAAACAGAACCTTGCTGGGAACTGTAACTCAACTGTTTCCTGGAACGATTGCAGCACACAGATACATCACTTCCTTGTGTCTACACTGTTCCCTACTTTAGAAAAAAAGAGACTTTCAAGGCCATCTGGTGATAACTAAGGAGAATTGCAATATATTTCAGTAAAGTGAGGAAAAAAACCCTTACCACTTCAGTACTTAGGATGCCTTTGGTTCACCTAATAGTCATTGCTGCGCTACACCTCCCTAAACCATCACAAGCGCTTGCAAGCAACATGTTTTAAACAGTTTCTTTTAATTTTAAAAGGACTATACTTTTTGCACATATTTCTCTAATGGCTGAAAAAAAGCTGAAATACATATCAAGAACAAAAAAAAAATAAATATCTAAAATATGCCAGTATAGCAATGATAGCATAAATACCCAAGTCCTCGTGATCTTGTATCACACATAAGGGTAAGATTAGACAACTTTTTTTTCCATCTCTCCCCTGGATACTGACAGCAACATTTTGGCGTGATGATACTTGTATCATGTCCTCATGAACAAAACTGCCTTGCAGTCATGAATCAATCAGAACAAGAAGCAAAAGGATTAAGACACATACCCTGTGCACTAAACAGACCTCTTCAACTTCTGCTTACTGTTATTCTCCTCCAGGTTCTTTTCCCTAAGTACTTCATTAGATCAAGAAATGACATTAATTAATCTAATCTTCAGAGTAAATATTCTGTGGTATGCAAATACAACCACCCTATTTTTTTTCCTTAAAATAATAAAAAAAATTCAACCTTCGAGTAATTTGCCTATGGACTCAGATTTCTAAGGCAGGTCTGGCAATTCATGCTTTGTATGCAGATCACTGTCCCTTGCTCTCTGCCCCTCTCTCCTAGAAGAAGTTATTGCCAATGAATCAGTCAGCCAAATTTGCAGCATATCTGCTCTGGAGATACTCGAGTTCACAATCTGAATATTAACCCAAACAACCATGAAATTCAGCATATGTTTATATTCTGAAGCCCGGGAAGATGAGGAACTTACATATTCTCATTCTTTCTATTAGATAGGAGTCGTAACTTCCAGCAGAAGGAAGGTGTAACAGGTGGGAACGTTAATCCTCTATTACAACTCAGGCATGAACTGATGACAGAATAACCTCAACTCTGTATGACTACATGCTTTAGGCCTGGAAACATGACATTGAAACTGCTCATATTCCCAAGCTCCTCTGTAAGTGTTGAATTTCAAACATTGTTTCTTAAGGGTTTGTGTCTTCAAGTGCATGATTCTACCTCCAGCAGTAACACCAGTCTCACTTGCTCCCTTATGTGCTGTGACACACTCTCTGTGAAAGACATGCTCAAGCCCAAACCCAGAGGTGTGCTTACTAACCAAGCAGTAAACACAACCATGCACTGGCTAGCCAGCTGCATAATACCTGTGCTTTGCCTTCCTTTTCTTGTGCAACTGCTGACATGTGTAACTGCTTCCCCCCCCCAAGGCTGTATGAATTCAACCTTCCAAGGTTTGTACATGTTTGCAGACACGATTAAGTAGGCCAGCATGTTCAAAAGTCCATTGAAGTGGAAAGCATGCATGGAAAAGGAAACACCCAAGACTGCAATTGCTTAAGCCTCATTTCCTTAGATAAAGAGATAAAAAGATTATGGCGCACATGTAAGCGAGATAACCCTCATAACATGATCTCTCCTTCTCCGGTCACTATTTACTACTTTTACCAGCATTTTATTCTCAAGCACTAGTATGTTGAGCAATATTAGACTAAAAACTCATGTGCCTTTGCTCAGAATATTTCAACGTGTTTACAATTAACTGCTTACATCTATAATGTAGCTAGCTCTAACATATTTAATATCTGCAACATAGATATTTTATAGTAATAGTTTTTAGTCAGAAAGGCATGCTCCATCTATTTTATGTTTGACAATGTACTTTTGGGACATTTACTACACATTGCAACACTGGTGGACAATTTTAGCACATGTTGCCATGTTGGCTGACAGTTCCACCTTTTGTCAAATCCATGTGTGATCTCAATTCTGCCAAGTGTTCCTGCTTATTTCGAAATGTTGCATGGGCAGATGAGTATCACAAGCAGGTGTTCCTGGTCCATTTGCCTTGGATGTTAAACAAACACATTTAACTCTGCTTATTTGGCACAAATACTACAAAAAGTTGGGCACAGATTCCCCACTGCAGCCTAGTTTAGGACCCATCACACATTTTCCCTCACAAACACCAGTTCATCTGCCACACCCGCTTTATTCCTGATGTTGTCATCTCAGTGTATTTCAGTGAAGCATTGCCTTTACTTCCTGTAAACACACATATTTAGTTCAGTTTCTGTAATGACTGTGTTTTATAGCATAGCAGATTTCTTTCAGTTCCTAGCTTCTCATGGTTTCCTGGTTGGGCAACTGGGAGTTGTCCCTCTTGCTGCAAAGTACAAATAAAGTCTTCCTTCAGAAATGCTGTCTTGATATCAGCAAAACAGTACCATAAATTTTAGACCGCTATATGCACAAATAGCTTTTCTAGGACCTTTCTCGATGAGGCCACACCTCAAGTACTGTGTCCAGTTCTGGGCCCTCAATTCAGGAAAGGACATTGAGGTGCTGGAGTGTGTCCAGAGAAGGGCAGTAAAGCTGGTACAGGGTCTGAAGCACAAGTCCTATGAAGAGCAGCTGAAGGAGCTGGGGGTGTTTAGTCTGGAGAAGAGGAGGCTCAGGGGGGACCTTATTGCTCTTTGAAAGGAGGTTGCAGCCGGGGGGGTTGACCTTTTCTCCCAGGTAAGTAGTGATAGGATGAGAGGACAATCTTAAGCTGTGCCACGGGAGGTTTAGGTTGGACATTAGGAGGAATTTATTCACAGAAACAGTGATTGGGCATTGGAACGGGCTGCCTGGGGAGGTGGTGAAGTCACTGTCCCTGGAGGTGTTTAAGGAAAGACTGGATGTGGCACTTGGTGCCCCGGTCCAGTTGACGCGGTGGTGTTCGGTCACAGGTTGGACTCGATGATCTCAGGGCTCTTCTCCAACCTAATCGACTCTGTAATTCTATAAATTGTTTCCTTACATCCACAAGCCACTAACTCAGCGCTGCCAAGGCGCACGATTTCAGGTCGGGCAGTACGTCAGCGCACCTGAACGACCCCGAAGGTGTGCCTCCAACACAGAACTCAGCGCAGCGCCGGAAACCCCCAGGCACGGCAGCCCCACCCCGGCCAAGGCGGGCCCAGCGACCGCCACTGCCCGGGCGCAGGGGGGGCAGGGGCGGGCCAGCGGCGCACGCGCGGCACCGGCGGCCGCGGTCACGCGGGGCGGGCGCAGGCGCGGTGTGGATGCTCGCGCCGCCGCTCGCGCCGCCGCCCGCGGCGCGGCTCCATGGGGAGAACATGGCTCCCTTCCCCGAGAGGTGGACGTGTTCTCCGCCCCGCACTGGCGCATGAAGCAGCTCGTAGGGCTCTACTGGCAAGGTAGCGCACGGCGCAGCCCTCGCCGCGCTGCCCCGGGGCGGGAGGGAGGGCGGGGGGCAGGCTCGAGGAGTGCGCAGCTGTCAGCGCCCCGGCCCCTTTGGCAAACTCGTACCGGGCGCTTGTCCGGCCACTCCCGGGGCTGCGGGTGCCGCTTCGCCGCGGTGCCGCGCCGGGCCGGGGCTCCCCTTGCTGCCCTGCCCGGCTGCTCCGAGGGCCGGGTGTCCCGCCCTCCAGCGCCGGGCACCGGCTGAGCCGCCCCGCCGTCCTGGCGCTCTCTGAGCAGGCAGACCCGGCGGTGTTTGTCAGTCAGTCCTGCCAGGCAGGACACTGTGCGTGCTGCCCGCTCACGGTCTGTGCTTGCGATTTTATGCACAGCGTTTAACTGGCGAGTGGTTTAGAGGTACCCTAGGTGCGTTCTTTTATTTTAAATATATGCAGTTTTGCCCGTAGACAAAAAATAATTTTTGTTCTGGCGTCAGGGTAGTTAGTAACCAAGACTGGTGTGTCACCTGAAAGGCAAACTTCCCTGCAGCAGCTTTGAGTGCGGTGGGAGGGTTTTGGGCAAATACTTCACAGCCAGCACTCCTACTGAAAGAACTAGTGCCTCCCGTCTGTGGGCTTAAATAGCTGTTGGGAGAACCAGATTGGCTAACACAAGTTTAAAAGAAGGGTGAAGTTACTTGAGCGACAGTATAATAGCTTACTGCTGCCAGCAGGATGGGGGAGTTCATGCTTCCTTCCCGATTTCCACATGCCACCTTGTAGTGGTCTGGTCGCACCAGGCCCTTTCGTGTGAGCCCGTTCCATTTGCTGATCGGGTAAAGAAAACATGAGCTGTTTTTTGGCTAGGTTAGCTTACTGAATGGGCAGAGCAGAGGGTCTAGGGAGAGGAGAACGTGAGACCTTGTGTAGTTTCACTTTGCCTTTTATCTGTGGGTGCATTTGCAGTTAACTTCAAGCCGTGGCGGCAGGAAAACTTATGATGTCTTAACAGAGTGGATTTTACTTGAAGGGAAGCAAGCACCTGGGGCTCTTCCTCTGCCGTGACCCCCAGTAACCACATCAGCATACTGTTGGTGGTAACCGAACAGATGTTGTTTAAACCTCCAGATATTGTTGTCATTTGGGGTTTGTTCCTGTAGACGTATTTTTTTACTTTTATTGAGCCTTCCACAAAGTTTTGACCAAATTTACCACAACTGATAAAATTGCCTGGGCGGGAATGATTGTTTTTCCTAAAAATTTTTGATCTAAACTATCCAGTTTGTAATGATCATCATATTTGATTTTTTGCAGTTTTTATACAGGAATTTGCTTGCTCCCTTTTTCCTTTGAAGAAGTGAATGAAAAGCACTTTTTTCTTAAAGCATTCATTGTTGCATCCTTTAACCCTTTTTCAGAACTTGAGCTCTGTGCCTCACCTGTGACTTTTATCTTAGAGTAATGCTAGCCTTGCACTAGAAAAACTTCCAGGAAAACTTTCCTACTTGTGTGATTGAGATGCTGTAATTAGGTAAGACTGTAGTTCTGCTTGCATGGCATTTATAATCTCTAAAGCCGTGCTCTTTATAACTTTAGTTTGACCTTGAGGATTCTTTAATTTTGTGAATTCCATGTTACCTGTGTTCATCGGGTTCCCTGTACACTGTGTAGTTGCTGTCTGTTAGCGTCTGTATTTGCTAAATTCCACCAAATGTTAGTGAGGTTGAAATGGATGCATCCATGCTCTGCTTTTCAGGGCAAGAGTTTTGATGTTACTGATGGATGAAGTGTGTAGGCATTTAAATAATCCTTTGGGGCAGAGAGACACGGTTTATTTTGTTCTTCCAGGACTTTATGTGAGACAGAACAGTAAACTGGACATTTAAAATGTTTGGTGTGTTAGGAAAGTTATCCTACTTTGTTAGCTGTTACTGTCAGATATCTCACTGTACCTTTGCTGCATTCTTAAATGGTGGTTTTTACCTGTGTTGTACACAGTGCCCTGGACTTGGATAATAAGAGTAACTAAAAGTCTGCTTATTAAGGAAATCCACAATGTTATCAAATCTATCTCCTATTCTGATGATAAGAAGATTCTTTAAGTGCTTAGAGGATGTCCCCCCTGTAGGCAGTGGAGTGCTACAGCAGGCAGTCTTTATAGCTAAAAAGCTTGTCCTAATGCCTGACGTCATCTTTGCTACAAATAGAGCAGATTCTGTTTTCCTGTCTCTAGTGAACCGTTCTTCGTTTTCAGAACAATCTTGTGCCGATTTGCAGTTGTAGCCTGTCCTCCATCTTGGTTATGTGTTCTCTGTCCCGAGCAAACTGATTCATTCTACTTCATCACATGGGTCACACTTTCTGTACCCCAGCGTACTTGTTGCTTTTGTCAGGACTAAGCTGCCATTCTCTAACAGTTCAAGCTATCTGACTGCTGCTATTACGACTGCCTGCCTCTCTGGCTCCCATCAGCACTTGAAGTGACTCACAAAGGCTCTAAGCTGGCAGAAAACATTTTTTTCTGAAGCAGGCTAGTTTTTGTGTTGATGTAGTGCTGCCAGCAAGCACTGGTCAGGTCACTACTGAAGCCAGCGTGAGGCAGAGGGGGGACTGTGACAGCCAGCAACTAGATTGACTTAAGCTACTGTGAAACCTCAGCTTAATTATGTCTGTGTTTTCCTGAAATCTGTTGTGCAAAACGGGACAACGCTGGTTTTGAGTAGAGCAGATTTGTTATTCTGCAGTCTTTTTTTAACAGCAGCATACTCGCTTTGTGCTTGTCTATAATCCCATATTTCTCTGAAGACTGATACTCAAATTTCCTTTCATATTTGTCATTAGACTCCTATCCTGTACAAGTATGCACTCGTCCAAGTCAGCATGTTGATGTCCAGTAGAGGCAGTTTCTGTTGTCGCATTATGATCTTGTGTTTCCCACACTCGAGAATGTGCCACTTGTGTATTACCAGCTTTCCTGCTTTCCCAGCTGTGGCTGAAAGTATCGTATCCATCGTGAGGCAGCACAGGTTTCGACTGATCATATATTGAAAATCCCACTGTGGTTTGGCTGGTAGCTGTGGCTTGAGAGCACTGTTTGCAAGTGCTTGAGCTACCCTGCCATTTCCTGCAGCCTGTATTAGTTTTCTGTAAGGCAAAACTATCAAAAATCATGGAGAAATTGTGATCTGTATCATCTTCCTTTTAAGTAGTTTACTTATCTTATCAAAAGGAAATCAGATTCTTTTTTCTAAACAAATCCGTGCTGGCTGATTGTTACTTCTAATAGCTTCAAGATCAGGACTACTGAAGTAGCAGACTCTGGTCTAGATACAGATGGCGATTAAATTTTGGCTGGGCCTTTCCCAGAGACAAGATACCTGGTCTTGCTGTTAGGGATTTCAAACTTCCTGCTCTCTTGTGGAGTTACTGCAGCCAAAGAATGTTTTCAAATCTTTGTGTTATATAATTACCCAGCAAGTTTAGGCTGCATTAGGAAAAATGGTTGCACTCTAAATCCTATAATGCAGTTAGTGATGTTTGATGGCTTGTTCTCACGTTCTCTCTGCCTCTCAAAACTAGGGTGAGACTTCATACTGTGACTGAGAGGAGGTAACAACTGGCTGCTGCTGCTGGAAGGGTTAATTGTTGATGATATCCTTTGTGCTTCGCCAGCCCCTTGATGAGCAGCTAGTTCATCTAGGGAACTGAAGCGAAAGATGATTCAGTAAAACTGGCTCACTAAGAGGTCAGACAAGCTCCAGAACCAGGCTGGCAGTATGGGAGGAGGGAACAGGACTAACCACTACAGGAGTAAACAGCTGCCTTAATAGTTCAGCTTTATTGTGAAACCTTTGTGTGTTTGATCAAAAGCATCTAAGGTCCTTCTTCTGTTTACCTGACTTCAGTCTTCTGTGATCTTAATTTTCTACAAAAGATCTCTGCAGTTATTTCTCATGATTCAGTAATTACTTTGGCTAGTTCTTCCAGGAAATTGGTTCAATTTTGTCATATTCTGCTGACTTGAATACATTGAACTTATATAAATATTTAACTAGTATTTTTCTTTGCTAGCCTACACTTCTGACTCTTTGTTAAAAATTAATTGCCCTAAATATTTTTCCTAATTAATTTTCTTACGAAGACTTGAGCAAAGAAGACGTTGAATTTTGCTATTGTCATCTGCCTTTCTTGTTAAATAGTTGACATAAAGTATCCCTTCTCTTATAGTCTGTTTCCTCTGTCCTCCTAACTTGAAGTCTAAATTCTGTTCTGTTGAATTTACCTGCATTGACAAGTTCTTAGTGGTTTTTTGGTTTTTGGTTGTGGGGATTTTTTTTGTTTGTTTGTTTGTTTGTTTTTGTAGGATTCTTTTCAAAACTTCCATATACCTAAAAAGTTTCTTTTCATAACTTGCCATTCTCTTTAATCTTGGTTGTTTCTCTTCCTTGCAAGCTTTGGCTTCCGCTGAAGAGAGCGGATTGTTTTCCTGTGTTAAATTTGTGATGTTTTTATATCATCTGTAATAACGATGAACTGTTTAGGAGTGAAAATACTCCTGAATTGAGTTGGCATTATAAAGCATTGGGCAGGGCATTATATGACCACGTTATGGTCACACTTTTTGTGGCAGCCAGGGGGACTGAAATCTGAAAAACTAGATAAATTCTCAACTTTATGACTATTTCAAAGTGAAATTTTTTCCCCTGATGCCCTTGAGAACAGAAAATGCCTGTTCTGTGAAGATAAGTGTGTCTCTGTTTATAATCAACAAATGCTGGTAAAGCTTTCATTCTCCTTTTGAAATCCCTCTTCAGTATTTGAGTACACTGCTATTCCTTTTCCACTGTTGCTTCAAATGGGTGTATGTTGATTTAGAAATTCATAGTATTTGGTTATTCCCATAGCATTGAGCACCTTCCTTCACCTATGTTGAGAATGAACAAACAACTACTTTGGATGATTAGTCCCAGTAAGTCTGTAAACTGTAGGCTATGCTATCATTGCAGGCAGAAGATGGAAGAAAATTCCTTCCTCGATGGAAGGATATTAAACCTCCTCATTGGCATCCAGAAATAGGTGAGCCATTTATTGTCCATGTCTCTGTTTCATCAGAGACTCTACCAGTTATCTTTCCATCTTAGCTTCTGGATGCTGAATAGTTCAGTAAATTTTTGTCATGACTATTGGGAAGTGACAGCTTTGAACTATTTTTTTTATGAAGAAGAATATTTTGAAGATGAATCTGGAAGTGGCAATGCGTTTTAAATATCTACATTTTAAAATAAATGCATTTTAACTAAAGTGTCAGAGGAGGTCTGAAATGGGGGATAACAGTGGTAAAACTTGTTTGGAGTTTAAGTGAAGCTCTTCAAACCTACAGGGCGATTTCACTCCGTTTATCAGGACTCTTTTAGTTCTTGTTGCCACCTCAAACCTCATAATTTCTTCAATGTAACAAAACACCTATTTTGTCTTACCTGTCAGATGCTTCCCTTTTGTATCTTTTTTGCCTTCCTAAGAAGAACCTGAGGGTATTTTCTTATGCCAGACATAGTAGCAGTTTTATTTCCCAGTATTTGCCTATCAGCTATTTTGCCCTTGAATTGTAGGAAAAAAGTTTTCTTTTCACCTTTTGGATATCACTCTGATCTTTTGTCCTCTCTCCCAGCCTGTTCTGGAGAGCAGTAACAACCCACCTTTGCCCTTCTCTGCTTTAAGCAACAATGATTTATTGTCTCATATTCTGTGGCACAAAAAAAAAAAAAAAGAAACTGATTTCATGTAAAAATCCAGACACTGTAATTAGTGTGTATCAGTCTTAGTACAGGTTTTATGCAGCTATCCTAGAATATGCTTTAACTGATTAAATAGTGTAAGTTGTAATTCTTGAGAGACTTGGCATCTTGCTTTTGCAGTTAGTGCCAAGATGAATTAAGCTGGAGAGGGGAATTTTTCCAGTGCCCTCCTTTTGATTGTGTTAGGAAATTGCAGTGAGACTGGTGCAGAGGGACAAAGGCATTTTTACTGTGGTTGTAGTTTGTGTGTTTGTGCAGTGGGAGAGTGGGGAGGAGCCTTGAGACTGCTGTTATTTCACTCATGGGACTTCAGGTATGCCCTGACAGAAGGACAGAAGACCAGGTCTTTCTGGGAACCCGTAGCCTTGAGGATATAAGACAGGAAAGAAGTCTTCTACGGCATCTAGAATGATGTGACACAGCTAAATAACAGCATCATTGCAGGTGTTCATCATGCTTTCATTCAAGGCCCTTGTAGTTCATATCCTTACTAGATTTTTCTTTAATTATTTTTTTAAATGTTTTTAATTTTTTTTTTTTAAATGTTTTTAAATTATGTCTGCAGACCTGGTAACAGCCTGTGTCCCTCCCTCCCTGGTAAACCTCTGCTTGTGGAAACCGCATGGTGGAGTAGGCTTAGGTGATTTTACCAGTGCTTCCTGAGTTGTGCTTTTCCTGTGGTCCCCAGGGGGATCTGACACTCGCAGCAATTGCATCACTGAAAATCTTGGTGCAGTCAGTCCCATATCGTTATTTATATCTCTTTGTGAAAAGCTCTTCATGATTCAAAAATGGATCTACGGACATTCATTAGACAAAATTGACGTGTATGTAGTGCAAGATACTGATGTGAAAGACACCAATAAAAATGGAAATGAAAAAATGGAAAATAAAAATGGAGATACCTGTAGGGTTTTTCACATCCATTGTACTCTTATGCTTGGCATTTGTCAGCTTGACCTTAGCCTTTCAAAATAGAGAGAGTACAAGATTTTACCTTCTGTGTTGCCAATGCTCTTTGAAAAACAAAATAATTTTGTGTGCCTGAATCTTTGAGTTAATACAGTGTTTGTTGTTTGGTTTTGGTTTGGGTTTTTTGGTTTTTTTTTTTGAGATGCTATTTCAAGGTTTTAGTTATGCTGCAAAACAACTGACAAGATTACACAGAGGACAGGATTGTGTAGGGAAGACAACGATGGACAGAAGGGCACTTGAAAGTTCTGAATTTCTTGTTGAGTTCTGCCAGATTCAGTCCTACCTGCCTAATTAATTACTATTATTTTGAGTTGACCCACAGCCAAGAAAAGCACCCAGGGTAGAAAACTGTATTTCTCCTCTGATTTAAGGCTTCAAACATATGAACAGCTGGAGCATGAAGCAGCCAATTTTCTTACTGTTCACCTCATATATCTCTACATAGAGTAAGCCAAGGAGAGGTGACACTGGGACAGTCATCTTCTTTGCTAGGCTATCTCTGCACCCTAGTTCTTCCTTGGGGACCATGTAAACCGAACTTCTTGTGGATTCCTAAAAGACATTGCCTATAGTTGGGTGTTACTAGTGCACTGACCAGGTGAAAAAAATAAATCTGCAAAAAGGCACAACATTTTACTGGATCAGTACAACACATGGGTTTGTCTTGCAGCTGCATGATTGCTAGCACACACTCCAGGAAAGCAGCAGGAATGTACAGCTAGAAGCAGGGGCAGGGCTGCTGCTTCTGTGTTTCCTCCTCCACCCCCACACACTAATTTTCAGCAGATTAAGTATAACATGAAACCACATGCTCTTGGTATTGACACAGGCACACCTTGTTGTGGTCTTTGTTCCTCCATTTTCTTGTGCATAAAATTGAGGTAATATCTCTGCAGAGTCCAGATTTCTGTCCTTTGACTTTTAATGCTGTTGCATATGTGAAGTGATAATACCTAAAAATGTAAGAGTGAAAAAGTTGTAGCTGAACTAGTAATGCTGCTTCTTTTTTCCTGGTCCTGTTCTAAAAATAACTTTTTTCATAGAATCATAGAATAGAATCATCAAATATGCTGAATTGGAAGGGACCCATGAGGAACATCGAGTCCAGCTCTTGGCCCTACCCAGACACCACAAGAATTACAACATGTGCCTGAGAGTGTTGTTCAGAAACTTCTTGAACTCAGATTTGGTGCTGTGACCACTTCCCTGGGGAGCCTGTTCCAGTGCCCAACCACCTTCTGAGTGAAAAACTTTTTCTGATATTTATCCTAATATCTTTTTTCTTTTAACCAAAATGATTTGATGGCTCCAAAATGAAAAAGATTTTACTGTTTTTTAAATTAGTTTTAAATCTGCTGAGTTAACTAGTGGTAGAAATCTAGTCTACGTTGATCATCAGACATATTGTGTCTTTTATTTCACATCCAGTGACTATCAACTGGTTGTGTAAGTCTTAATGTGGTTACACATAGAAAGCGGAATATATAGGAATTTGACCTGTCAAAAATGTTACTTGTGATGATACATGAAAAAGAACAACAATTGATCAAGAAGATCAGGAAGAAAAAATATTTTCAATTTTTTTTAGATTCCAGACTGAATTTTTAGCGTTAGCGATTGTTCAGAATTTGCAGGTGCTGGTGGTGAAAACCTTCATTTGAAATAAAGCTGTTTGTGAATTTGTAGCCACGTTAAACTTTTTAACCTTGAGTAGTTATTCCATTTTAAATTTGTGAAATCTCTGAGGAGAGTGGAAAAATCAATTTTCCCTTTCCTGTTCTTTTCCTCATAATTTTGTTGTTTTTCAGCTTGTAGTTGGGAATAGAGGGATACTGGGAAAGTTAGAACACACTATAGACTTTGCTTACTGCTGCGCAAGTCTGATAAGAGCAGCTTACTTTTTCTTTAGTCCTGTTTGCTGATTTCTCCTTCAGTCAGTTCATAATATGCTTGGATATTTTTAAGGAAGGAGCAAACCTTTTTCACTCATTGAATATATTTTTGGCATAGTTATTAGGAAAAAAACTGTTTCAGTTTACTCACTGTAAGCTAACATTACTGGAAAATTAATTTTCTTCTTCTAAGATGACATTTTTCCATATTGGCACATGTGTAAAACATTCCCAGAAACCAAGTAAATACTGGGTTTTATTTGGTGATTTAATTAGCAGTCTTGAGCTTCCCTATTTATTCACAGCATCGTGGGTGTAGAAATATCTCTGTCTCCGTTGGACAGAAAGTTTCATTTTTTTAATTAAATCACTAAAGCCACAAAGGAGATGCAGGAGTTGAATGTAGAGTTTCTTTCAGTTGAGTGTTGTGAACATGAAACACTGTATAAATAACAATTACTGTTAGTATTGCCAGTATTGGTATCTTGTTCTTGAAGCACAAAAATTTAGTATCTTAGAGTATGGAAAGATGTGTGTTTGCTACAACTCTGTACATTCATCTTGAGCATGTTAATGGCTCTGTTGTAGTCCAGTGACTTGGACACTCACCTAAAACTGGCATATGATTGTCTGAGCTACGAAGAGTTTTCAAGCGTAGCTATGCTTTAGTTGCATCATTTATTTTATTTTATTAAGGATTTAATAAAAAAGTTAATACTGAATTTAAAAGCCCCTGGCTACTTCTAGACTATTCTTGCATCAGCCAAAGGTCTCTGAAGTGTTTAAAACAGACTTTGCAATGCAAAGGGCTGAATGTTGTTTGGCCAGTTGCTCGTGCTGTTAGGATTATGAACAATTCTTAAATTTCAGGAGTCACCAGAACTGTTGCTCTTGTCGTACTGCTCCTCAATTACAGTTTGCATTCCAAACATAAAACAAGTAGCGCTGTAATGTTCAGCTGTTTAAATGTAATGTCTTCAAAAGCCCAAAAAACTCCCAGGTATCTGTAACACCTGTGGCTCTGATCATTGGTTTAGTGTGGTGTATTTTAAGGCTGTTCAGGGCTCCCATGCACTGGGCTTTATATTTTTGATGAGTCAACAAATACCCATAGTAGAGTCCATTTCCACCCCCTTGCCATTCTCTGTCTGAGTTCGGGGGGTGGTGGTTTTCTTCTCGCACTGCTAAACTCCTGCACTAGTTTTCCTTGTGGAGAGCTGGTGAAAAGTGGATCTCAGAATGGAGCAGCTGCTGTCTGTTAATAGTCTTGGTCCCCCATCATAAGACTTCATCAGCCTGGTAATTAAATTACAGGTCTGACCGAGTGACTTTGTTGCTAGGCTACCTGTCCTCTGAAAAGCCAGTTCTCAGCTTTGGCTGGCCTTTTTAATACAATGGTTTCTGATTCAAGTATAGTCATTAAACTTCAATATCTTCTCCATAGTTCCTCATCAATTGGATATCTGCTGGAAGCCTCAGTAGCAGAGGTGAATATACAAGTGTTTCATGTTACAGTGACTTCTATAACAATACATTTGTAACAGATGTTCTTAAATTGCATGCACAAAGGGATTCTTAATTTATTTCAGATTTGTGGATAATAAGGTAGGTTCAGCAGAAAATTTTGAGTCTTAAAAAGACTTTGAGTCAGGAAGATGAGAAGGTATTTTTTTATCAGGACCAATTTTATGAATTAACTTTTTTTTAAAGCCAACCACAAAATACAGTAGATTTGTGTAACCTTCCTGTTATCCACTACAGTCTTGTTTACATTTTAAGTCAATCAAAATGCCAAGCATTTGGGAGCAAATGGGATTCTTGGGGGGAAAAGGGTCTTTGGGGTGCTGTGGATCCTTATGGGTAGAATGAACTATTTTGACACAGTCCTTAATCAAAAGAAATGCTACATGAGAAAACACACTGCTTTATTGAGGTCTGATTCACAAATGGTGGGAGGTGAGGAGGCTGTCCTGGAGAGTTGCTTCTGTGCCCATCTCCTGTGCTTGCTCAGGCTTCTGCTTTTCAGCATGGAAAGTCGAGCCTTCAGTTTGTCTGGTACCACTGCTCTGTGTATTGTGTTCTCTGAGCTTAGTATAGGATAGAAATGTCTTTGGAGCCAAGATCTTTTCCTGTTAGTGATATGAGCATAACAACGTGCGCCTCAAATCCTAACACAGCGTGTTACAAACATCAGTTTTTTTCTGACCCGCCAGTAGTTGGTCTATTGGGGAAAAAAAACAACAAAAAACCCTCTTAATTGTGCATTATTTTCTTTCTCTTCTGAAGCTAAGTAAATTTGTTTTTCCATAACGAGTCATTTTGCTCATATGTACAGCATGTAATGTACAGTATGTACAGCTGACTTGGAGTTGCATAAGAGCTTGGCAGGTGTCCAATGTGTTTCAGTTGCATTGCTGGTGGTTGCCAGGAAGTGGCAATGCAATGTCACAATGAGTAAGTACATTTAGGGTTTTTTAAATGAAAAAAAGTTTTACATATCTCAGTTTGTATTTTTTTTGATGTAAGTACTGTGTATGAACATGTATCTCTCAGATGCCCATTTCTTGTTAAACCTTGAGATTCCAGAGCCTTTGTAAACTAAGGCACTGCTGACTATTCCAGTGGCTTGTTTTGTGAATTAAATTAAAAACTTTTTACTTTTAGAATGCTTTCTCTTGTATACTGATGTGGGCTTTGATTCTTGAAGCTGGACATGGATTAAAATGTAAGAATGGAAGAAACCCAGTTTTTCTAAAGTCACCAGAGGAAAATGCAGTTTGAAAATGTATTGCTGCCAATGGTGACTGTAGACATGTAAAAATAGCACTACTGTGTTACCTAGAACTTTGTGCAGTCTTGATTTGTTGGTTTTTGGTCCATGGGAAACTTTCAACAGTTAGTGTAGTTTGTATTTGGTGGTAGGACTCAATGTTCCTTGTAGATAATACATCCCTAAAGGTAGACACAGGGATTTGTTAATGGCTTCTTGGTACAGACTAAAATGCAGATCTGGGAGAGGGGCTCAGACTTTCAGTAACCTGCTGGGCTGAGGAAATTGCATTGATTTCTGCCCGGAAATCTTTCTACATTTGTTTACCTCAGTGTTTCACAAGATTGGCTTATGTTGCTTAAATACAACTTTGATTTTACTGACTTCTGTTTATGTAAAAAACTGAAGGTGTTCAGCTTTTATAAGTAATGAAAGCAGCAAATCACTGGAGCTAATAACTGTTCTAAGGATTTAACTTGAGTTTGACATGATTTTCGTTGTTTTTTAATGAGTTTTTCTTTCTTCCAGCTTTCCAAGACCAACTTCTCCAACAACAATGATTTTCGGGCTCTGCTGCAGTCTCTTTATGCCACATTCAAGGAGTTTAAAATGCATGAGCAGATTGAAAATGAGTGTATCATTGGTTTGCTTCAGCAGCGTAGCCGGACAGTGTACAATGTGCACTCAGACAACAAACTCTCAGAGATGCTTAGCCTCTTTGAGAAAGGGTTAAAGAATGTGAAGGTAAGTAGACTAGGAGAAGGATTTGTGCTCTAAGGGAATCATGCTGTAATTACATATTAGTTTGCCTCAATTCTTAATGTTCTCAACAACTAAACTAAGGAGGAAGAAGAAACATTTATAGTTTCTTGATACTTCCCAGTCTGAAACACAAACTCTTCTGCCATTCATCACAATTACTAAATCTCTAGTAAAAACTCTTTTCAGAGATGTATTTTGTGACAGATAGCCATCACTGCATAATTGGAGGTGTTTTGGAGAGACAATGTGGAAATTCAAATATAAAGACTGCTCTGCTAACTGGTCAAAAAAATTTCTGGCTATAGAAATAATGTTTTTTATTAGTTTGTTAGGAAACCCCAAGTATCCTTTTTTTTGTGGTACATAGTGTTGTATTATTGTCACAAATAGAGATGATTCCCAGACTTATAAAAAAAGCAGCATTGTTTGTTCTGTGAGTCATGTACTCCTTCCAGTAATTTCTAGCTCAGTAATGCTGTTAATGTGCCAGTCCTCTAAAACCTCTAAATATTATTTCTCCAGCTGACTTTTTTGACAGTGACTGAAAGTTAAGCTCTTCTCCAGTAGAATCCTACTTTAATTCTACCATGTCTTTCCCCTGGGATACCCAGCTCAGCAGCCCCTTCCTGTACTGTAAGAACTGTAGTCTCCAGTAGTAATTTAAGATCTCATTTTACATTTCTAGTATGTGTGGTCTGAATTTTCAGTAAGATAAATACTAAATATGCAGTTGATTGATTTCATTTTCCCATCTAAGATTTATCTTGTTTCCATTAATGAATCAAAAAATGAAGGAAAGGGAAAGAGAAGGGAAATTTAACGCTTGGCTTTGTGTTACACCTTCTCTAATAGGATGCAAGTTACTTGACTTCTTAAGTGTGCAAAATCAGATTTCTTATATGTGAACTATTGAACTATTTTTAGGGTGTGATTAGTTCAATTTAAACTGATGACTTAAGCTTTTCTCTGTAATAGTCAGGGTTCTTGATGTTGTAGAAGTTTGAAAAGAAAAACTTACAGCATTTACTGTAAAAGTTACAAGGAACTTCAATATGTTGCAATTACTGGGCAGACTTCAGAGCCAGCTTCTTATTACTGGCACAGAGAACAAGCTAACAAACTGATAGATGAGGTTGGTCTAACTTAAGTGTTTAAAAATCAGTTACTTTATTTAAGAGTTCTTTCAGTTTCCAAAGTAAATATCTATACATGTCTGACTATAAATTCCAATTATAGTTTGGAAGGTAGAATTTTAGAATAACTAGTGTAAAATGTATTCAGTTAAAAGGTGAAGTGGAACTTCATCTTAAAATGTGTCCCAGAATAGTTCTTATGCAAACTATGCAAATACTTAAATTAGTCAGTTACTACTTTGAACTTTGTGTGAGACTGTGAGATTGGCATATTTCAGTCTTTATTGTGAAGTAAAAATGGGATTAGACAAATGAATCCATATGTGCTAACAAAATAAATTGGAACCAGGCAGGAAGGGAATACTTTACTCTGCCTATTAAGGGGCCAGTACGGACTGTCAGCTTCATAAGCAAACACATTCTTAACATGAAATAAAGCAAACATGCTGCATGCACGGGGAAGGCATAATGGGCTTTCCTTGGAAACTAGTTTATTTGACAGTTCAGTCCTTCAATGGATGAGATTGGACAATCATTAAATCTTTGCTTTCTTCTCAGAATGAATATGAACAGCTAAACTATGCGAAACAGCTGAAGGAGAGGTTGGAAGCCTTTACCAGGGATTTCCTTCCTCATATGAAAGAGGAAGAGGAGGTAGGTAAAAATTTTCCTCAGATTTGGTGATCTTCTTTGGGATTTGGAATGACTGAATAGAGACAAAGGGCTTAGAGGTTCTTTTTTTTCAATTCTCTGTTTTTGTTGCTATGCTAATTTGCATTTAGGACTATGGTGTCATTGTAAGTTCCCTGACTGGAAAGTGACACATTCTGAAACCATGAATGTGTTGAAAGTTTATGATGAAATCCTGATTGTTTAAGAAACTGATAACAGAAGTCCACTGGGGCTGGGATTTGTTTGCAGCAAGTAGTTATTTAAAGGGATGTGTAGCAAAACTTGATTGAAAAAAGAGAGGTCCTGTAAACCAGTGCTTCATGACTCAAATTGGCACTCCCAAACAGCCTCTGACCTATATTTGAAACACAGACTAGTATTGCCAGTCTGATGATTTATGGGTATCCAAAAACTGGGAAGCATCTTCTTCCAAAGTCTGTCCAAGGGAAGTCTTTTCTCATGTTTTTCTTCCTTGCTGCTTTGCCTTCCGAGTGAGTACTCAGTAAGTTACATAGGTTGAGCAGCTTTAATCACTTCCCTTTTCTGGTGGGGAAAACAAATGAACAGCTTGTCTAATACTGTGCAGTTATCTGTTGGCAAGCAAAGGGTTGGAATCCAGAACTTCCGTGGTCCTGTCCTTAGCTTCACTTAATGTATGACATGTTTTACTTTGAGAGAATTGAAGTTGGACATTTTGTGTTGCTACGTCTGTGTAATGTTATGTCTGTCAGCACCATATTTTTTTTCCCTTTTTCCTTTGCTTTAGGTTTTTCAGCCAATGTTGATGGAATACTTTACTTATGAAGAACTAAAAGATATTAAGAAGAAAGTAATTGCACAGCACTGCTCACAGAAAGAGGCTGCAGAATTCAGAGGGTTTAGTAAGTGGAATCAAGCAGAAGAGCTTCAGAAGGTCTTCAAGTATTCTGTGGACGAGAAGGCAG
This sequence comes from Manacus vitellinus, assembly GCF_001715985.3. Classification (NCBI taxonomy): domain Eukaryota; kingdom Metazoa; phylum Chordata; class Aves; order Passeriformes; family Pipridae; genus Manacus; species Manacus vitellinus. The sequence goes on along the minus strand of NW_021938789.1, from coordinate 9,366,236 downwards.
ATCAAGGTGAAACATCTAATTAAAGTAATTTTCAAACTGCAGTTTTTATCTAAAAAAACCACACCCATGACATAGCTAAAGTTATGTATGGGTAGATAGAATAGTTCTTATATGGGCATTTCTTCACACCAGTTTTGAAACTTCAGGAACTTTACTGTTTGATACAGGCTTCTTGGCAGGTTGTTGTATAGATAGTACTTCACTGTTTATCTGTTCTCTGTCTTCTTATGCTCCCTTCCCTCCCATACTAATATTTGGTACAATAAACAGACAGAAATTATAATTAGCTTCTAATTTTACGCTTCCATTGAAATTATATTTTCTATTTGCAGACCCTGCATTTCATTCCTGGAGTTCAGGATAGCTTTGTAAGCTTTTCTGTTGATGGTTTAATAACGCAGAATTGTTAGCCAAGTAACAATATTTCAAATTAAAAACAACTCACCTTCCCAACTCCATTACCTAACTTCCCTGGGCCTCTCAGGAATCATTAAGAAACTGGAGTAATGCAAGGGAATGAATCTGTGAAACGTGTGAATAGGTCAGATGAAATGTGTGTTCTGAAAGTGGGTATTTATTTTGCATTCATCTCTAACTACCTTTTCTGATGAAACTTAGAGTAAATGGATAATTACCAAAGTACACTTCAGGCTTGTTTAATGACTGCTGAATCAGTCTAAGTTGTCGATATTTACAGTTTTTGCTCTTAACAAAGAAGAGTTAATGCCCCAAAGAAGGGGAATTAGTGTACCAAAAGTGTAATACTGAGATGTGAGACTGGTAAGTAGAGCAAGCTGTCATGAACTGTGTGTGGTGTTGATAAGATGTGCTGTTCTCTTTAGAAAAAATGTGAAAAATTACTCTGTAATGAGATTTTTTTAATGAAACTTGACTTCTGTGAACTACTCAACTGGTCATTTTCTGCCCTCTAGGTGAAGCCTTCAGAAAAGATCATGGTCCATTCTGTGAAATACTGTTGAGTCTTAACAGATGAATGTGACAGAAGTAGCCCTATGGCATTACTTGCTGTTAAGTCTAACTGGAATAGTGGTTTTGAGAGAGTAGTAATTCTGCAAAGGTTGTGTTTTAGAGGAGAGTATGTCTCTTGCATTCATTTTTTTAAAAAGGGAAGAAAATAACACAGCTTGCATTCTTGTACAGGTTTAAACTGCATTTTCATGCAAAATTCTCTGTAATTTACCTGCAGCAACACACTAGGTGTACAAATAAATATTGATTCACCAAGTGAAACTGTATTTAATTTCCAAAGTAGCAATAGCTTTTTGCGGGATAAAGTTTACATTATGCTCTCTTTTGAAGCTTCTTTGCAAAAAGAAATTTGATGATTTTGAAGTCTTAGGTACTCTAAAAGTAAAACTGTTAATTTTTGAAACTTGCTATTTCTAAGGACTCCTGAAAACTCTTTTAGAAATATTTTTTCTCAAGGAAATTGTCCTGAAACAAAACATTAAAAATCTCTTAAAATGACAAAAAAACTCAGTAACCAAAGCTGTGAATTTGTTACTTTACATAGTTTGCAGCTCTCTTTGTACTATGATGATAAGGGAACTATTGGAAATGGTTCCTCCTGCTGTTACTACACTGAAGTAATAATTACAGTGGTCAGAAATAAAATATGAGACAGCTGCAAAGGGTTGAGCATGGACTTCTGTCTGTGTCCTGGTTGAGAGGTTGAGTGCTTTCAGTGGGAGTGGTCCCAGCTGGTAGGTTCCATGTGCTGGTACTGTTTCCTGGGAATGTGGCAAACCAGGTACATGTGTCATCTGTGACCGAAGGCATTTTTTTTTTAAAGCATTTAACTTATAGTAGGTACTGCTTTTATCTCCCTGTAGCTGAGTAGCAGCAATTTACTTTTGTCCGGGGCTTTTTCGAACCCTTGGGAGGTCTCGGTTGGAATAAATGAACCCGTTGAGAAAGTGGCAAACAGAAAATTGAGCTATTGTTGCTGTTCAAGGTGTTATTACAGTGAAAACTCTTTAAAGCTAAACTGATACTTATCTTTAACCGAACAATTGATAAAAATTTTTAGACACTCTTTTTTTGATTGTCGTAGTCAAAATGTGAGTTCCACTACTTTTATTTAAAGCTATGAGGCTGTGCATCACTTAACACACACTTTCTATATTTCAGAAACTGAAGTAACAGGGCACACCACAAATATTACTAATCTCCCTCCTGAAGTAATGGTGACCATTTTCAGTTACCTTAACCCCCAAGAGTTATGTCAGTGTAGTCAAGTAAGCACTGAATGGTCACAGTTGGCTAAAACTGGATCTCTCTGGAAACACCTTTACCCTGTTCGCTGGGCCAGAGGTAAGTTAAATTTATTTTTTTGAAAGCTCATCAATTATCAGCATTTTGCAGTCTATAAGGAGTATTTTAGAATAGGCTGTCACGTACAACGAGCCTGTCAGCTGAGCATGCTGGGTGTACCTTTCTGACAAGGATGGTGTCCTGAAACTTGATTAAATGTTAAAAATCCCTAAAACATACTTCCATCTTGTAGAATTTAGAAACTAGAAGTTGTCTTAGTTGTAACTCATGAGTAGATTTTGTATACAAACTGTTGCTTAGTTTTGATGAGGTTTGTTTGCTTGTATGAATGCTAGCAAGTATATTCACTAATACATCTGAATTGTTTAAGAGTCTAAGGAGTTTTGAGTTATAAATACTGCTGTTACACCTCTAGCAGTAAAATGATTTCATTAGGTTACTAGGTAGAAATAGAATACATAACTGTAGAATGGAAGTTTAAAATAAATGGATTTCTGATGTTTCCTCACAATCTAGTCTTACTTTTTATATTCAGACTTAAAACTGTATGAATGTTATTTTTACTATGTATTCTTTAGATATGTTACTTCAATAAATTCTACTCCAGGAAGGACTGAGTGTTTTTTTATAACTTTTGTTCCTGAAATTCTCCTATTAATTAAAATTTCATATTGAGAAGTTATGACCTTTGGAAAAGTACCCTTTCAAATAGACAAAATATTCTGTATTGCATTGAGGCCAGTTACGAGTCATCAGAGTGTATTTGTAGCTTTATGTCCATATTTATGTCAGTATTAAAGAATCACTGGAGTATGGCACTGCAGGCTTCACAATTGCTGCCATATCTGTATTTCAGTAAAAAGGAGACAATCTGTGCTGTTTAGTAAGTATTTTACTTGCCTTTAAGATTTAAAGAGAGGAAGTTTTTTAGATACATAAAGGCTAAAAACTTCCTTCTGGCCAAACCTTTATGACTTCTAAAATCTGTATAAGGCAGAGAGGAATTAAATAACTTTTTGGTCTGAATTAATTTTTTGTTTGGGTAAATCTTACTGAAGACAATAATTTGGTTCCTGACCTTCAAAAGTAGAGGGGTTTTCGAGTTCAAACTCTTCAATTTTCATTTAAAACCTAGTTTGCTTGATAATTCAGTGCAGCACAAAAAATAAAAAAAATTGGCAGCTGCTTAAAGTGAGTGCTTCTAGACCTGGTTTTGGCACAACAGGAAGCTGGTCTCATGACGTACTGTCTGTACTACTACAGTTGTTTGTGCAGGAGTGCTCTAAATTGTGTGGAAGCTTCTCAAAAGAGATTTACTACCAGAGGGAGGGAAAAAACATAAAATTCTAGTTTTAGGTAGGCTTAGTTGAATTTTTAACTTTTTCCACCTCCTAATACAGAGAGGGCTTCTGAGGCTTTTTATGTATTATAAAGATGGGTTAAACATGACAAACCTTACCAAAACCTTTCCCTTTACAGTTGGTTAATGGTCAATTAGGATTTCACTGTCGTTGTGTTGCTCATGTAAGAAATTTTGTTCTTTTAGACACTACTCAAGAGGAGTTGCTCTTCTTGCTTTAGGAAGAGTGGGGTCCTCTGCTATGAGATAGTAGAATAGGTGGTTTTGTTTTTGAGCATGTCTTTATTGAGGGATGCAGCAAACATGCTTATCCTGGGCCCAACACTGCAATATACCCAAACTAGAAGTAAATTAATGCCTGTGCAGCTACTCTTGGGGAGAAGGGGTGCCCTACCAGCTGATCTTCACATTCATCCAGATGTTCTAAAAAATTATTGTGTAATGATTTGAGTCATATGTGTGTTATAAAACATATGTTAAGGAGCTGTTGTAAGTAGGGTGCTTACAGAATTTGGGTTTCATGATCTTGGAGTTGTCATGTGCAGTGACTAAAACCAGGCTAATAAAATACATTCTGGTTGACTGCATATTATGATATTCCAGAGGAAAATGAAGGTAAGTTCAACCAAGTGTTATACTACAAGCTGATGGGTTAGTTTATATGCCAGAAAGAACTTCAGCACCTAGACAATCCAAATATTCCATGATTGTTTCTGTTATTTTCGTGATCATATGGATCTCTACTAAGCGAATAAGGACAGCAGGCATGTCTCAGAATAGCATAATAGGCTGTGAGTTCTGTGATGGTACTGAAGCTGTTCCAGGAATATTGAAGCTTCAAGATATAGATCAGACAAAGAATTATGTCAAGGTTCAGTGCAGCCTTAGTTGAGATGAATGCAAAATTCATTTATGTCTTCAAGTTAGATCACAGTATACTGAGAAGTAACCATTGCTGTTTTCAGCTGTGATGAGAAATTTTGATTAACTTCTTTTTTCTTCTTTTTTTGGGGTATGGGGGTGAGTAGGTGACTGGTATAGTGGTCCTGCAGCAGATATTGAGACAGAACCTGATGAGGAATGGGTGAAAAACAGAAAAGATGAAAGTCGTGCTTTCCAGGAATGGGATGAAGATGCTGATATAGATGAATCTGGTAGGTAAAATGGATTTTGGTGAATTGTTTTTTTTCCCCGAAGATGATGTAGCTGTAAGAAATAAATGAGCTGAGTGGGAAAAAAAGGGGAATGGGTGTTGGTGGGAGAGAAGCAGGCAGCTGTTTTTAATGAGTGGAATTAATTTATCTAGGATAGAGCAAACTTGAGAGTAAGTAAAACAAGAGCTATGGGGACGTGTCTGGAGTTAAGGAAGTAAAAGCTAGGCTTAATCTCTTCAGGAGGTTTGGATGAATCATCTTGCATCCTAATGCATTCTAGGTTTAATTTAAAATTGGTCTTAAGCTGTTATATCACAGGATATGAAATGCCCTATGAATATAGTATTTCTGTAAAAGAACTCTGCCTGAGGCAGCCCTGAGCAATACGTAATCCGTAGTAAATACTTCTTGAAGTCCTTTAATGGTAATTTTCTTTTAAGACTCGTGATGGTCTTACTTGCTGTTGGAGTTAAACTCTTAAGGACTGTTAGAAAGATAAACATCTACTTTTTAAAGATGAGGCTTAAGTAGTCCATTGAGCTAGAATTCAGAAAAAGTTTGATGTAAGATACTTTCTGAAACTTGTGCCTTTTTAAGCTTTCCTTAGTTTTCCAATAACTTGTTGGGTATAAGTTGACAAGGTGAATTCCAAATGACTCCAAGCGTATTTAAATCTTTCTCTTTGGGTTTATTTTGCAGAAGAGGCAGCTGAAGATTCACTTGCCATTAATATAGCACAAATGGAAAAACGTTTACTTCATGGCTTAATTCATCATGTCCTCCCGCAAGTAGGCTCCTCAGTGAAGACGTTGGTATTGGCCTACAGTTCTGCAGTGTCCAGCAAAATGGTGTGTAATTTGAAACTGGCATTTAATAATTGACTGTGCAGCCCCTAATTAATAACTGATGTGCTTGAGTTCAAAACGCTTGGCTAGTGAACATGGGTTGCAATTCAAAAGACTGTTAATTTACGTGTTGTCTCTTGATGCTGTGTGCAGCCTTACTGGTTTGTGTCTTTACTGATTATTTTCCTTTCCTTTTTCAGGTTAGACAGATCTTGGAGCTTTGCCCCAACTTGGAATATTTGGATCTCACTCAAACTGATATTTCAGACTCTGTATTTGAAAGGTTAGATAATTGTTGTTTCCTTTAAAAAAAATGAATTGAGGGGTGGGAGAAACATCCAGACATATCTTAGTCTGTTGCCAATACAGAAAGAAACAGAAATCACATTCAGAAATCCCACATAACTGAGAACTAAACCAGAGTAACAAATCAGCGAAACATCAAGTGAAACTTGTCACTTTGTAGTGGCCATTTAAAATGCTCTGTCTTCACTACTGGATGTTTTGTACCAGTCAATGTGTAGCTATCCATAACAATAATTGTGTATTGTTCTAATATTAACAACAATTAACTTGAAATTGTCCATAGATTTTTACGGAGTCTCTCAATTAAGATATTCTCTTGGTCTGATATAGCTGGTAGTGTTTGGAATACTGCTGTTTGAGACACTGATCAAATGGTAGGCAAAGATTTAAGGCTTAGGTGTGGTGACTTCAGATTCCTGAGTTTTACTGAAGCTTGCGGAAATGTCACTGATGTCAGGATGGTGCACGGATGTCGAGCCTGCACCAATGGGTCTTACTGTGGTATTGAGACTCTGGGTATTTTGGTGTTCTGCATTTACATCATGTGGTGCTCTCAAGCTTTATATGTGAACAACACAGAAAATTTTGCCAGCGGATGCTGGTAGCAACACTCTACAGCTTGTACAAGAAGTTTCAGTTGAAATAATAGCTTTATAGAATTTCTGGGGCTCAGAAATCAATCTTTGTGAACCTTTGTCAATATCTAATGAAATTTACCTTACTTGCCACTCCTCATACATCTGTACTTCCAACACTCCAATTTGTAACTCAGAAATGAGTTTGTCTTGCTGTAAATATAAATAATGGCTTATGGAAGGTAAATGATAGGTAACATTACCTACAGATAGGTAAAGATCAGTTAAATCAGCTATATACTTTTTTAGCTAATGTAACAATATACTGTAGATAAAATTTCTATTTCACTTGGAAAAGATAAGGCTGAAGGAGTGAGGTTTTGTTAACAGGAAAACGTCTAATCTCTATTTAATTATGGAATAATTAGTATTGTACGCAGAATGTGTTTCAGGAATCCATCTAGTCTTCCTGAAAGAAATGGGAAATGACAGGAGGATGATCTGAGTACTCTGATCATTCAATATGTATAAAGAGCGAAGCTTGAGAAACTCAAAATACTAGAAATGACAACTGCTCTGTAATATTCTCTCAATGACCCCGTCCGGTTCCATCCCCTCTGGTCCATTTTCCCTCTCTCGGGCTCGACTGTCGTGACTTGCTGACATCGCCTGGGCCGGTTCAAGAGTTGGACTTGATGATCTCAGAGGTCTTTTCCAATCCAGTTGGTTCTATGATTCTATGATTCAGTTCAAAGTATTATCTCAGATGTACTTTTTGGGGGATGGCTGCAAGTGAAATTTGCTAGTTCAGTATTTTCAGCCTTCTGAGAACTTAACTGTGTCTAGTCACTTGGATGTCTCCTGATAGCTTCTGTTGGGTATAATGCAGTTGGAAATTGTTATCCATGTATTCAGTGCTTGCAGTCTGATCTGTTATTAAAAATTTTTTCAGTGGCATATTTGGACTTCTTTTAAGTCTCAATATATGGAGAAGTACAGGTTGTTACTGATTTATGATGATTTCATATTTCTTTAGGCATAATTTTTCTAGGCATGTATACAGCACTTGGAGTATCAAATCTAACCATTCTGGGGTAGTTCCTTTAAATATTCTGTGAATTAATATAAGTATTTTGCTTGTGAAATGTACTCTTGTATATTTAGCCTTAACAACTATTTCTGAACAAAACCTAAAGAAACCCCAACCACCAACAAACCAAACACTTCTTTTCCTGATTTCAGTTGGTCTTCAGTTGGCTATTGTCAAAATCTACGCCATCTTGATCTGTCTGGATGTGAAAAAATTACAGATGTGGCTATAGAGAGAATTTCCAGAGCACTGGGTATCATATCAACTCATTATACCAGAGGTATTCTGAAAAGCTGCAGAAACAGGAATGCTAAGTCTTCGTGGAAAAACAAAGAGATTACTCTGCAGACCAACCAGAAGTATAATTGTTTGCATGAAATCAGCAATGAAAACCTCATTGAGGGAGGAGGCAGTGAGCAGCATTGGACTAGACCTGACGGCTCAGAAAATTTCAATTCTGCTTATGTGTGGATGCTGGATGCAGATGATTTAGCTGACATTGAAGATGCTGCAGAGTGGAGACACAGAAATGTTGAAGGATTTTGTCTTATGGAACCAACATCCCACATTAATTGTTCTGCATCATGCTACAGTAGAGACATTTATGGGTTAAGGACTAGAGGGTGGCAGCAGCACTGTGCTTCTACTGACTTGATTTACTGCGGTCACTCGTTTTGTTGTGCTGGGACAGCACTAAGAACTATTCGAGCACTTCCAGAGTCCTCTGCACTGTGTAAAAAACCAATAAGGACTAAACAGTCAGAGAAAAAAGACTCTGCATACTCTGGGAGTGAAAAAACAGATGAAGAGACTGCACGAGTTCTTCAGTTTCTCAGTCTGTCAGGATGTTACCAGATCACAGACCGTGCTCTCAGGTGAGGAGACATTTTCAAGCTATTTTGCTGCATTATGTCTTTTTCTGATTTTATTTGTTGGGTCATTATGGGGTGAATCTGCCTGATTTCAGTAGAAACATTTTTATTGAAGAAACTCTGGCAAGTTTTAAGTGGTCTTTGCTTCTTAAAATATTTATGGTACTAGACTCCAGCTTTTTTTTGGAGATTTAAGAACAATAAAATCTTTTAGATCTGTCTTCTGAAGTCAAGTATTTTTGTGAATTTGTTGTTCTAGGCAGTATTAATGCTTATAGATTTGATCTTTAGTAATTTTTTATTAGGAAATTATGTTGATTCACCAATTTTTTCATTATACCTGTCAATACACTAGAAACTTTGTAAAACTGGAGTAATATCTTGTTTACCTATCTGGATAATGACATATTTTATGGACAGACTGAATTGATCAGACGAGGTCAGTTGTATGAGGTTCAGTAAGACAAAGTGCCAGGGCCTGCACATTCCTAGACAGGCTGGGGCGGAGTGGCTGGAAAACTGCCCTGTGGAAAAGCACCTGGGAGTGCTTGTCAACAGTGCCTGAATATGAGTCAGCAGCGTGTTCTGGTGGCCAAGAAGGCCAGTGGCATCCTGCCTCGTGTCAGAAATAGTGTGACCAGCAGGACCAGGGCAGTCATTTTCCCCCTGTACTGGTGAGCCCACACCTTGAGTACTGTGTCCAGTTTTGGGCCCTTTATGACAAGAAAGACACTGGGATGCTGAAGCAAGTCCAGAGAAGGGCAGTGGAGCTGGTAAAGGATCTGGAGCACAAGTCTCATGGAGAGCTGTGGTTGTTTAGCCTGGAGAAAGGAGGCTCAGGGCAACTTTCTCATTCTCTACAGCGCCCTGAAAGAAGGTTGTAGCCAGATGAGACTTGGTCTCTTCTCTCAGGTAGCAAGAGGAACTGACTTCAAGTTGTGCCAGAGGATGTTTAGATTGGGTATTAGGAAAAATTTCTTCACTGAAGGGGTTTTCAAGCCTTGGAGGAGACTGCCCAGGGAAGTAGTGGAGTCACCATCCCTGGAGGTATTTAAAGGATGTATAGATATGGCACTTGGGTGGACTTGGCAGTGCTGAGTTAATGGTTGAACTTGATGATCTTAAGGGTCTTTTCCAACCCAAATGATCCTACAATAATTTTGTATGTGCAGAACATGTTAAATATGACTTCATATAACACTTAAAGGAGGAGATAAAATGTTTGACTTGAACATTAAGATGGCTTCAAGAGTTACAGAATTTCCTGTGTTTGATATTTGCCATTGATACTTTGTATTGTGTCAGAAAAATGGAGTTACTGCTTCATACTGAAATGGGATGAGGCTGGAGCACTTGCAGCCGCCTGCTCAGGTGTGCTGCGGCACTTAGGGCTAATTAAAGCTTCTGGGAGTGGGAAGACTTCAATCATACCTATACTGTTTGCTGTAGTTAATTGAGAAATAGTGTGAGGTCCTGCTGGCATTGATTTGTCTCTCCTGAGATTTTGTCCCCATTTGATGTTCACTAGTACCAGCTGTTCAGATGTCTCCTGCAGTGGTTCTTCCTACTCTCTTTCACTCACTAGTGTTACTCTTGTTCAGAGTGAACTTCAGATATCTGTGCTTTTTGTTGGAGCTTGCTGCTCTTTGAGTGTTGAAGTGGACGAGTACTGCTGAGTTTTTTTAGGTGCTGGTTAGGTTGTTCTGTTTGTTACTGATCTGGTTTTTCATGACTCAGTAATCTGGGGCCAAAGAGATGTGGTCACTGAGTCATGGGGAGAGTTTAGTTGTGTTGCTGGTTTCCCATTGGTGCTTTTAGGGTAAAAGACAGTATTTAGAAGGTGACTGTGCTGCAACAAGTGCTTCTTGCAGTCACCAGATAGCTGGAGTCCCTGGGGAAAGATGATAAAACCTTCTAATATAAACACTTGCAAGTTCATAGAAAAGTTGTTACCTCATAGGTGGTTTTGTGGTCAGCAGTTCTACTTCTGCCTGCTGACAGGAGAAACTTGTACAGTGATGCTCTGAAGGCATTTCCAGTTTTATGTCCTGGTTTGAATCTGCAGTTTGGTGATTCAAACCTGGTGTTTTTTTCAGGTAGGGGAGCTTGTTTCTACTTGAACTTGTGCTGGCTGCTCTGTGAGGTCCCAGAGAAATGAGCAGGCTAACTTGGAGTATTTGCTCAGGTGTGGTACATCCATGTGCCTGTTGCATCAGCAGCCAAATTCTCTTGCACTTGAAGGAAAAATAGAGAATTCCACTTAAATAATAAGGTGTGTTGGCAGAGAGAAGCTCTGCCATCAGTCCTAGGAAAACACAAATTTGGATTCCAAAATAACTTTAACCAAAACAAAAAGACAGTCAAACTTTGGGAAGTGTAATGCACCAAACTTGGGGATGTCATGCTTTTAGGGTGAGATGAGGAATATACATCACCTAGGAAGACCTGCCTAAATCAGCGGTGTTTTGGAGAAGAATGGCTTGGTAGTTTTTTGAAATGGTTGTCTCTGTTGTCATTCATAAAAAAGGGATTAACCATTTAAGTCTGTCAGAAGGAATTGTTAGTTTCTAGAGAAATCAGTTCATTTTTCAGATCTGTTATGCAGCTTCCAGGGCGATCTCCCTATATAGGGTAGAGAAACTGGCAGATTCAAATTTACATGGTTTATTAGAGGTGTGTTTTTTGTTACAAGGTGCAATTAGGTCTGTGACTGGGTGATGTAGTGGAGTGCTTGTCAGTCTAGTGCTGTGTCTAGCACTAGGGCTCTTAACATGTCTCTTCTGTCTGTCAACAGGGCATTGACTCTGGGAGGAGGACTGCCACATTTGGAACACCTTAACCTCTCGGGGTGTCTCACTGTAACTGGTGCAGGCCTGCAGGATTTAGTTTCTGCATGTCCTTCTCTAAAAGATGAACACTTTTACTACTGTGACAACATTAACGGTAATGTCTTTTTATGAGGATGTGATGCTTTTCTGGGGAGTGATGCTTGGTTTAAGGATGCTTTTTAAAACAAAAACAACCATTAAAACCCCACTTTTTTTTTTTTTAATGGCTGTGTAGCACTGAGTTTCACAAATTAATTATGAAATGACAACTTAGTTTTTCCTCATTTGTTCTTTTAGGTTTTTTTTTTCCTTGACACTAGTACAGTTCTATATTACCTGGGAAAGCATTTTTAGTCCCTGTGTCTTGTAACTTAATTTAGCATAAATAATTGGGGCTAGAAAGTAAGTCTTCATGTAGCTGGTAATACACACTTGCCCTCTCCCTATGTTCCCTGTAAACCATATAGTTGTGTGTTTGCTTTATGGTCATAACCTCAGATGGAGGCTTCATTAAGTTAGTACCAGAGCAGTGATTTTTAGGAAAGGAATGACTTGTGTTTTGCCATACAGACCTCTCATATGGCACTAGTTTTGGTATAGGATATTTTTGATCCTACCGTCATACATCCTTATGGAAAACGTATTTTTTTTTTCCTTGAGTCAGTAACTTAGAGATGGATCTAAGCTGGAGAAGGATCTCAATAAATGTGTAAAACACATTCATGCTGCAAGTCTTTTCAGTGTTCACCACACTGGAATTCAGTCTATTAGGTTAGGTTCAGTAAGCATTCGTAGCATTAGAGATGGGAACCATGGTGTGACTTGTATTCCATGTGTGAATTTAAAACAGGTAAGTGCAACAGAAGGCAAGGGGAAAAGAGGATAATAACTGATTATAAGATCTAATTGTGTGTAAAAAAAAATTCTATTCCCTGGTAGTTCATGGTGTCCAACTCGATAATTTGCATCCATATTGAGATGTAGTCCCAGCCAGGGTACCAGATGCCAGAGCTTTGATACTATAAGCAAACCTGTACTGATATTTGGGTATTCAATCCATTGAAATTGATATAAGATAATGCACTTGGATTGGATCCTAATATTAGAAGTGAAAGTATTAAATCATATTTTACTTCCGTAAGTTTTGGACTTTACGCGCTTTTTTGACACTACTGCTTTTTTTGTTTGTTTTGAGGCACTTGCCTTTTGTTACTTCCTTCCATTCCATCTAGACTACAGCTTTTAGAAATCTGTTTTCTATAGTCTTTCATTTCAACCTGAAAATTTTAAGGCTTCTTTTTTAAAAACCCTTCACTGACTCTCCTTCCTGCATTATGTTGAGTTTAAAGATTTCTTCAAAGACTAGTTAAAAGCCCTTTCCTTTTACATCTGATTCCTTGCTACTTTTCCTCTGTTTATATTTCTGTCAGTAATACTAGACATGATCTTCTGGTTTGTATTCAAACAGTTCTGTTTCTCTCCTTGTCCCTAAAATACAGTCATCTTAGTATTAGTTTACAAAGCCCGAATCTCTGTGTGAGTCCACCACTTAAAAGCTTGGCTGTTCCACAGTAACCTCAAGAAATTATTTATATTAAACAGAGTATTTTTGAACTATTCTGTAAAGTTATCCTGATCCTCTTCCTGTTTATTCCCTTCCTTTTACTGCCTGCTGGAAGCTGTGAGCCTGTGAGCTCTGCTTGGTTCTGTAAAGCATCACGCAGGCCTTTGGATCAACGGCTTCTCCCATAGAGAGAAATGAACAGGACAGTGAGGCTGTAATGGTCTGACTTCTCACATCTGTTGAGAAATAGTGGCATCTCAGAAGTTTGTGGCTTTTTTCTTTAAGAATGAAGTTGATAAAAACTTAAAAGAGGTATTCTAAGCAAAATTCTGTAGTGGAAAGTAACCTTTGTAACTGGATCCTCTGAAGTTTTATCTGGGTGCTGTTCCTTGTATTTTCAATCGAACTTCATTGTCATAGGGCTGTTCAGTGTGAAACTGGTGCCTTATTTCACCCTGTGGGCAGCAGGATTCCTGCAACAGCTATTTCTATATAATTTGACATTTCTGAAGCAAGTAGGGAAAGCTGTTTCATTTAAATCAATCCATATCTGAATCTGTTTGTTTATTTGCACATTTATAGATTATATTACTAACTGCTGCACAAAGTTTACTGACCTGTAAGCATGTAGAGAATAATTTCATAATTTTCTTTGCCCACCAGCTTATCAGTGATTGTTTTCGGGGAAGGAGGCATGTTCTGGGATCGTGGTGGAAAACCCGTTGGTCTAGCAGAACAAAAAACGGAGCAAACAGCATGGAATTTAGCCATCTTTAAGTAATAAAGATATGACTGTCATCTGCCTGTGAATAAGGGCTTTACTTTTACCTGCAGCCTCTTTTCAGTTTTGTTTTTTTTTTTTTTTAATAAACACTGAGCCTGACGGGACCCCTTACACACAAACACATCTTCATTGGAACTTCTTTGTGGAGGGCTTGCTGGACTTGTTTGGTTGGCATGTTGGTTACAATTTTTGCATTTTCAGCAAGTGCTGATCTAACCATAGCTGCTCTACTTTTTTAGTAGTGCAAAACTAAAAAGGTGGAGCAGCTATGGTTAGGTAGTTGGGTTTGAGTCTTAGACTGCTGTTGCACGGTAGTAACATGGTGCAGTTTTTGTGAGCAGAGACCATGAATTTGCATGCAGTTCCAAATTTATGTTTACTGTTAGTTTGACTTCAGTTTTTGGTTTACATAATAATGTTTAGGATCTCTCCTTATGTTTTGCACAATGCTGGAGACTTGGAGTTAGATAACCCTCAGCTGCAGCTGAAAACAAGTCAGTATACATCCCTTCTAATGGTGGATTTCATTTCACATCTGAAACAAATTTGGCTGTAGATCACACTGAATGCAGTAAGAAGAGTTTAATGTTTGAGTTACCTCTTGCCACGGAGAAGTTTTTATTTTCCTAAGGCTGTTTTGTCCAGCTGTGTCCATTCTTCTGACTGCATTCTCAGTTTCAAAGCCTGGAGTGCTGTCAGCTTTGGGATTAGAAAAGTAGGGCTCCCTGATTTCTGCAGCAGTAGTTCTTCGAAGCTTTCAAGTATGATTCACTTTCTAGAGTTTTTTTTTTTTTAATTATGTAGTTCTCAGGTGCTGTAATTAAAGAAATAGGGCATAAATGAAATAAAGTTGTGGTGATTCTGACGATTCACTCTTCTGGCATTTAGAATGTCATTGGTCAGAGTTGATCTGTCAGCAGTGGAACCAAGACTTAGCAGTTTCTTTTAACATGGATGGACTACTGCATGCAGATTTATGTGGGATTAGAGTGTTGTTAGATCACAAGAGTTTGGTCTCAGTCTTTAGGTTCTACAGATAACCAAGGTGCTCTCATAAATGTCTGTTAAATATAATTTTACCAAAGGCTGATAGTAAAATCAGATTTGAATTGAATATTGCTTCTATATACTTTTAAAAGCTAATTTATGTGTTTATAAGTTATATATATTTATAAAAATAAATATTTATATATTTTTAAAACCTGATTTGATCACTTTTTTGTGATCTTGTGATACTTGTAATGTATTACTGTTGCTACATTACTACCAAATACAGTTTCAGTGTTCATGATGGAGCCTCTTGCTGGTGGTTGCTGTGAAAGAAATTCTCTCTCCTCCCCTCCTTTTTGTTCCTCCCAGCTCATTCTTTCTACCTTCCTGTGGCCAGCACTAGTCTTTGTGGGGGTACTTGGTAAACTCAGTCAAGACCTGAGATAGCTGTAAGCTTCCTTTTTTACCTTTTTTCCTTTTTTTTTGTTTTCCTTTTTCTAGATGGGTCAGGGTTCCTTCTTGCTGTAATGCACATGAATATTGCTGCTGCCACAGGCGAGAACTAGAACAAGTGACTGAGGGAATATGGTGGTGGCAGACCTAGTCTTAGCCTGTGCTGTCATGTATTCTTGCTGAAATGCCAAACTTCTTTCTAGGAAATTTTGACTTAGTTTAGTTCTGCTAGTCCATGTAACAAAATGGAGTAATCAAATAGCTCTGCTCCTCTCTTACATTGCTAAACATGTTTATAATGCTCACCCTGAGTAAACAGACCTCATGTCTATTCTGAGTCACCCAGGCATCTGAGTAATCAGATGTGCATGCAAAGAACATTACCGTAATCCAGTTTAGAAGTAACTAAACCAGTAATGTAGACTGTGCAGGTTAGATGAGAACCTGATTAACTTTGCTTTCCCAGGTGAACCAGCCCAAAACACATTTAATTTAGGCACTTCACTGCTTGCACTCATTAAGCCTTCACAGTTAGTAGAAAGACAGGGACTCTTTTGAAATACACTTCTCTGGATGATCCACTGCATGTGCAGTTTCTTCCCCATGCTTCCATTGCATGTTGTTTTAAAGGACTAAATTTGGGGCTCCTTGTTAAGTTCAGTGGTGATGGTATCTGGCTCTTCCCTGCCATGATGTTTTATCATGTGAACCAGAACCTAACACTGCAAGCAGCCATTTGTTTTTTGCTCTGTGTGCTCATCAAAATTGGCAGAGTTCAATCAAAATCATCAGCTGGTCCTCAAAACATGCACAGTTCCTGAAGTTGCTGTGTGGAGCAGTGTGCTCCAAGATGCAATGCATCGCTAATTGGGATGTGCTAGAAGCAATAATGGGCAAAATGAAGGTGCTGAGACTCTGGAACAGGTTGTCTAGGGAAGTGGTAGGAGCCCCATCCCAGGGGCAGGCTGGATGGGGCTCTGAGCAACCTGATCGAGTTGAAGATGCCCCTGATTATTGCAGGGGGCTTGGAACTAGATGACCTTTAAAAGTCCCTTTCAACCCAAACCATTCTGTGATTATATGAAAATGATTCAGCCCCACTGTTAGGTTGAAATGACCACCACACTGGACAATATAGAAGGCACTGTATGCAGTTACCATATTTCTTAACCTAGTGCATCAGTGAGGTGAGAAGAATTGGGGACCTTGTATACAGAGTCCAAAGCAAACAGGAGAGAGTGGTTTTTTTGGAAAGATTAAAGAGGCCATTTGAGTTTAAACAGAGATAATTCAAAAACAAAGTCTAGCCCAAATGAGGTCAGTAGCAAAGACTGGGGAAATCTGAGATTAGGAAGCCAAAGGTCAGTTGTAGTAAATAAAGTTAGGGAAACAAACCCAGTGTCTGTGGCTATGAAAAGCAAAGGCATTTGAATTTTGCTGTCTGTATGAAATGTAAAAAGAGCAAACTAGGCAGCATCAGGTATTTTATAGAGGAGATAAATGACCTGATGGAGGAGATCAACTGATATGTCAAAACATAAGTCATAACCAAATAGCCTTACTGTTAAAACAACCAGTAATGGCACTTACTGCCTTGTTATAGTAAGAGCATAAAATATCCTCCAAATTATGGGAGTTGCCTGCATATGCTACAGTAGAATACACAGAAAGAATACAGGGGGACAGATTTCTGGGGATGTGTTTGAACCCTCAATATTTCATTTCATCAGAGTTCTTTATCAGAGGCTATAAAGGACAGTCAGTTAGGGTATGAGACATGGGGCAAGAAATGCAGCATTGGGAAGAAGGGTGAAATTTCACTGTGATGTGCTTAATGTTATTTGTAATTCAGTGCCTAATAAATTGGGAAATGAACATACAGGCTTTTCAGATGGTGCAGTTTTTACTTAGAAGTATCAAAGTTTTTGAAATTTTAAGTTGCTCTAAAACTAGTTTAAAAACTGAAAGCTAATTAAAGGATAGGAAGAAGGGGAAGGGCTTAAAATGGCCACTGTTCAGGATGGACAGGAACCTGGGAGGGCAACAGCTTTCTCCTCATTCCTCTCCTAAAAGTTCTGTGCTGAGGTTAGTCTTACTCAGCATTTCCACTGCTGTCGTGGTGTAAGAAATGCACCCAGTAATTTCCAAGTTTTTGAGTGATACTGAGTGGTCCTCAGGTAATGATACTGGTGCTAATGATTTCCAGGACTTCTTATGTGCTTCAGTATAGCTGTATGTGTTATTATATGTCTGGGTGGTTGGGAATAATCAAACTGTGATTGCATGAAACTGAATTCAGAGCTGGCAGTTGCAACGTGGAGATAATGATTTCAGAGAGCTGTTGGTGCTAATTCTGAGATCTTTCCTGTTTGCAGCAGCAGCCAAAAAACCCACCAATGTTACGCATCATCAGGGTGGTAAGAACAAGATAGAGGTGCTGCTGCACGGCCCTGGAAGCCTTGGGGCACTCACATGTGGAGTACTGCAAAGTTTTGGTCTCCCCATCTTGAGGAGTGTATGTAATGGAGTTACTGAAGATACAGAAGAGGTCTACTAAAAAGTTAGGGAACTGAAGACTCAAAAGGCTGGAATGTTTCAGTCTGGGAATGAGAGGGCTGAAAAGGGGGATGACTTTACAGAACTGGGAAAGCAGTAGGTGAGGTGAATGTGCAGTGGTAACTTTCCAGATTCTGCAGTTATAGCTCAGGCACAGTGGATGAAGAAGGTAGATGATTGATTTAAAGCAGATGCACAGTGTAGTGAACTTCTGGAACCTGGTCCCTTGGGGAATTGTGGAAGGAGTTAGTATCAGCACGTTTAAAAAGGGGTTAAAAAAACCGCATGCACAACTAAGCCATAAACAAATACTAAAGGAAATGGACTGCAGTGTCCCTGCTATACAATAGTTAGGGATGCTGGAAAAACATAAAAGGTGTGCTTGATAGGCTTGTGTCATCTCTCTAGATAACACTTGCTGTTACCAGTGATGAAGGGTAGTGTTAGATGGAGCAGTGGTCAGATCTGGGCAGGCACTTTGTGTGTTCCAGTTATGAGCATGAGGAGAAACATTCTTAAAATGAGCAAGGAAAGGGTGGAAACCAATATCAAAGTATACTGAGTGTTCCCTTCCTTGGGGTGTTGTGGTTCTGTACGTTTTGTCAACAAGCATTTTGCTAGAAATGTGACAGTTGCTTCAAAATCACTACTGTGCTGCTTAGCTGTGGCAATGCTGGGGGAAGGTCAGCTACGACTTGGAAAATGCTGCTGCACAGAACATGCTCTGCTAACCCAGCTGTTCAGAAGCACCGAGTCTCCTTTCTAAAGGACTTACGAAGAAGCTTTCAAACTCTAGCTCGTAAGTGACTTGGGAGGATCAAAATTTAGTTGAGGTGAATAAAACGATTTGAAAAGAAAAATGAGTTTATTGACAAATGAAAAGTTTACTATTTTGCATACTATAAAAATTGTCCTTCATTATAGTTTCAGGTTTGTTTTACTCAGTCTCACACATCTTAATTACCTTATAGAGTGTTGCTCATTGGTGTGTGGCATGAAGCATAAAGCTGATTTTCAGACACCAGATTCTTGAAAATTAATTATGACTTCAAATTAATGTTTCGGGGGGGGAGGGGGGAAAAGCCAGACATGGTACGGTGCCCTAATTCACTACAAGATTTTGTTAGTATTTTCTAAATACATTAAAAACACTGTAAATTACTTGTTGACTTGTCTCATGTACAAAGAGGGGGAATTTTGGGTTGTCCTGTTTAGGTCTTTACCAGCTTGCTTGAGTTAACTTGGCAACCCACTTCCAGTTTCTGTTAGGTGCCAGAGTTCAGCCAGCCTGAATGTAAATGGGTCTCAAAGCAGGCAGATGGCTGTAGGAAATAAAATCCTGTATTAATAAATATAATAATTTCTTATCTCATGATCACTTTAACATTTCAAATTAAAGGAATAACAGTAAGTGAAGGTAAGTGGAGGTGGGTAGAATTACAGTGTTGGTTTGTACTGTCTGTGCTTGCAACTTGTTTCTTTCTGAATTGCTGATTTTTAGCCTTATGGCTTCTGATGACTGCAGTGATACTAGAGTGATTTTCTCTGTAGTTTTTGAATTTTCAGTCAAGAGTATGTGAGAGGTCTGGCCAACCATGAAGTGTTCATGGGGAAAAAATGAAAAAACTCTTTCCATTATAGTAGAAATAGTTTTGGAGATTATGGTTTGTTTGGTAATGCCATGTTGTCATTATATCTGAATTTGAAAACTGGGAATTAAAAATGCATCATGAAAATATACTCAGTTCTGAAAGCTGACTGTGACAGCTTACTTAATGTTGCTCATTGTACTTCTGTGTCATTTTGAACTCGTTATCTTCATGGCACTAAGCTATTGGAGCAAAAATCTCTTGAAAAATACCTGTTCCAACTGAGGTTTTATACCATGATAGTACTACTGGCAGTGTTTCAGACTTCACAGTGCTGAACGAAGTGTAGTGCATCATAAAAAAGGAGACATTTTCTGAATCACCAGGTTACGAGTACTATAAATCTAAACAAATGGCCTTTTCTTCTTTTCACATTTCTTTTGTTTTTGTGCAGGTCCTCATGCTGAAACCGCCAGTGGATGCCAGAATTTGCAGTGTGGTTTTCGGGCCTGCTGCCGCTCTGGCGAATGACCGCTGACTTCTGATCTTTGTCTACTTCATTTAGCTGAGCAGGCTTCCTTTCATGCACTTTACTTACAGTTCGCATCTTGTGTTAACAATCCTTGGAGTGAGAGTTGTTATACTAGCCTGACCCTGCCCACAACTTCAAAATCTTAATTAAGAGTGTACTGTACAGTGTTGTAACAATCTCACAATCCCATTTGGCTTGAAGGGTGTTGGGTTTTATTTTACATAATTTGGGGAATATGGGAAAACCTTCAGATTTTTTTTTTATGCCACTTTCTTCCAAGTTTGGCACTTAAATATACTTTACTGGATTATTTTGTGTAAGGGGACGTTTTTTTTTTTAATTTTGAATCCGTAAGTACAGTATAAACCTCTGCAGAGAATTTCAATTGTATTGTTTGCATTTGGGTAACAATTATACATCTTTAGGAGCCTTGTTTCTTCCCCTTTCCTTTCATCTTGAAGTTGTTCTTTATATTGCAAAATTAGGGAAATTGCCACCTTCCTTTTGCATTTGGTTTTGTATTTGGGCTTGAAAAACATACTCAAATAAAACATTCCCACCAATTAAAAAAACATGCAGCAGTTGAATATCTGTGCTTCAAGGTATAAAGTACCGTGCCAGGAAGCCGCAGAGATTGGATGGGTTAGTAGGTGGTGTGGTGGTTGCAGAGCTGTGAACTGTGCAGTACATGGGGGAGGTTTGGTTTGGGTTTATTGTTCCCATGACTGCACTAAGTTGCATTTTTGAAACAGCTTCCAAGGAAGTCAGTTTTCATTAATCTGAACTCTGTGGAAGACACGTTTTCCCCCTTGCTTTGATAGTTAAAAAGACTCCTCTCTGAACTGTAGAGACTGGCGGGGAGGCAGAGAATCTGTTGTGATGAGTGAAACATCTGCTAGGAAGGGAAGAGTAATTAATGTATGAGTAGGGCATGAGTGTGTGTGTGTGTGGTGGTATGGGGATGACCCCACTGCTTGGGAGCTGAATATTGTAGCCCATGTCAAGTTGTAAACTTTAATGGCCAGCTGCTCATGGGTGGCACACTTTCAGGTTGGTTTTTTTCTTCAGCAGAGGAGGGGCAGGTGTCTGCTTTTGTAGAAGACAGGGTTTTTTCCCCCTATCCTGCCTAATTTTTAAGGCTGACAATACAAGCTAGTAATTTTTACCAGTTTTCCTAATTGGATAAATTCTTTTGAGTAGTATTTATTTAGGACACCAGTCATGGGGACCTAAGTAGCTTTCAAGATTCTTGGTGTCTGGGAAGTCAGCTTGCAGGCAGAGCTGGAGATCACAATAAACTGCAAGTTTTGACACCATCTTGCTCCCAGTAAAACTGAAGAGGAGTAAGTTAAGAAGAACACTAGTGAATGCAGAGTTGGTGTGGAGGTGGCTGTTCGTGGTTAACAGGTGACTGTGGGCTAGAGGCAGAATGTTCAGTGCTCAGTTTGAAGCCTACAGAAGGGGTATCCAAGGACACCACTGATCCAGCAACTGTTGCTTTAAGTAAGCTGCATTAAATGGAGTTTGGTGCCCAAAGGTGAGAGGAGATGGACACCGTTTGTGCAAGGCTGACTGAGGCTGTTGGTAACAAGGTACACAGTGGGTTTGCTTTATCTGTCCCTGTTCCAGAACTGATTTCTGAGGCTGAGAAGGTACAGCAAGAGGAGCTTCTGATTGCTGGGTGATGCTTTCTGTGCAGACTGGTAGACACAGCTGAGGACTGAATCAGCTGCAGATATACCATGGTCTAAATTTAGGAGTTGTCATCAGTGTTCAGCAAAGCATCATGTGATGACAATGTACTCCTTTCTGGTGTAGGTCAGAGGGGAGGGAACCTGTGTTGGCAACCCCTGACTCTAATCCATGAGTGCTGGGAGAGCTGGCAAACCCTAGCAGGGCTGCTCAGGATCGTCTTTGAAAGGTTGTGAGATCAGGAGAGGTGCCTGAGGACTGAAGAAAGCAAATGTCACCCTGGTGTTCAAAGGAGGACCCAGGGAGCAGGCCAATTGTCATCACCTCAATCCATAGAAAGCTGATGGATGCCTCATTCTGGAGGCCATATCTATCCATATGGATGACAAGAAGGTAAGCAGGAGTAGTCAGCATGGATTCACTAAACGTAAATTATGCTTTGCCAGCCAGATTCATTCCACAATGAAACAAGTACCTGGATGGGTGAGGGGAGAGCAGTGGATATTGTCTACCTTGATTCAGCAAGGCTTTTGACACTGTCTGTCACAACATCCTCACAGGCAAACTCAGGAAGTGTGGGCTGGATGAGTGAACAGTGGGATGGATTGAGAACTGGCTGAACGGCATATTCCAGAGGGGTGTAATCGGGGCACAGGGTCCAGTAGGAGGCCTGTCACTAGTGGTGTCCCCCAAGGTTCAATACTGGGCCCGGTATTGTTTAAATTATTCATCACTGACTTGAATGAAGGGTTTGATGCCTCCTCAGCAAGTTCACTGATGACACAAAGCTGGGAGGAGTGGCTGGTACCCCACAGTGCTGTGCAGCCCTTCAGAAGGACCTTGACAGATCAGAGAGATGGGCAGAGAAGAACTGTCTGAAATTCAACAAAGGAAAATGCAGGGTCCTGCACCTGGGGAAGAGTAACCTCATGCACCAGGACAGGCTGGGGGTCAGCCTGCTGAAAAGCAGCTCTGTGGAGGAGGATCTGGGGGTCCTGGTGACGACAAGCTGTCCATGAGCCAGCAGTGTGCCCTGTGGCCAAGAAGGCCAGTGGTATCCCACAGTGCATTAGGGAGGTGATCCTGTCCCTCTGCCCAGCCCTGGTGAGGAACATCTGGAGAGCTGTGTCCAGTTCTGGGCTCCTCAGTACAAGAGAGACATGGAGCTCCTGGAGTGGGTCCAGCAAAGGGCACCAAAGATGGAGCATGTCTAGTACAAGGACAAGCTGAGGGAGCTGGGCCTGTTCAGCCTTGGGAAAAGACGACAGAGGGGACCTCATCAATGTCTATAAGTATCTGAAGAGAGGGTGCCAAGAGAATGGAGTCCAGCTCTTCTTGGTGGTGCCAAGCAATAGGACAAGAGGCACTGGGTACAAACTTATGCACAGGAAGTTCCAGCTGAACATGAGGAAGAACTTCTTTACTGTGCGGGTGACCAAGCACTGGAACAGATTGCCCAGAGAGGTTCTGGAGTCTCTGTCACTGGAGATGTTCAAGTACCATCTGGATGCCATCCTGTGCAATGTGCTCTAGGATGGCTCTGCTTGAGCAGGGAGGTTGGAGCAGATGACCCACTGTGGTCCCTTCCAGCCTGACCCATTCTGTGATTCTGTGATTTTTGACTGAACTAGATTCAGTTGTGGCTCAAGAACAATCTTCATTTTGATCTGATGAACGTTCTTCCCAAGTGCAACTGACTGTCATTTCACTTGGAAGTTTGATTACCAAGATAACCACAGGCAAAGGATATATATTTTTCTATCAGTATTAACAGTTACACCACTACTTGCATGCTAATAACTGAATTTGATTTTTAGTAAACAAGTCTTTTGATAATATTTTACTTGCAAGTTTGGCAACTTGCAGACAAGGATTTCATACTCCAAAGTAATTTAACCAAAATTTTGTATAAAAAAAATGAGCTTCCGCTTAAGTTTTTGTATAAATATTTATTCAATCCTTTGTCTTCTTAAGAAAATGTAGTCTTACACCTCTAAATGGTGCTGGCATTATACAGACATAAAATATGGAATAGGATATGAAGCAGCCTCTTAAAAATTGAAGTATGGCCTTCACTGATGGTGCTTTGGTACATGAAATTTGTTCATGGCTAAAAATTCAGGAACTGAGGTATAAGAAAACTTTTTATTTACAAGTGTCTTTGAAGAGGAAGAATGTCTGTAGATAAAATAAACTGACTAGCTAAAAACAAGGTCGTCAAGGGGTTCCAAGGAGACATTTTACTCTGCAATGACACTGTATGTGGGCATGTGTACCGAGTGGGAGCTAAAAAAGACTGTATAAAAATCACCTATTAGTACTGGAATTTTATGCTGTCAGTCTCTTCTTTAGCAGTAATAACTAGTATCTTCTACTAGTATATTTAGTAGCAAATAAAGCTACTAAAAATCAAGTTCTCATTTGATTTTTAAAATACTTGGGATAGCTCAAATCAGCAGTGAGGAAAATCTGTTACATTTACACCTGTATAAGCAAATTTCTTGCAGTATTCTGACTGCTCTGTACTACCCATTTCGCACAAGTGAAGCAACATAAATCCATACAGAGAGAACATTTTGGGGATAAGGATGAATATACACAGCTAGAGCAAATTCAACATTGGAAACATCAATGGAATGAACTCCTGTGCTGTGTACAGCTTCTATTAAAGGTCTGACTTCAGAATATGGCATATGAATAGGAAATCCAGAGACCTGGGAGAAAGACAAAGGAAAAAAAACATGTAAGAAGAATAGGTAAAGGCACCTGAATACATAGTTTTAAAGATCTGTTTTACTGAGCATGGAAATTTATCTTTTCTATTGCTGACCTCAGGAGATGCAATAAAAAAAGCCTATTTTTTGTATTTTAATACCACCTCCCTCTTTCACATATTCCAGGCAAGCTTCTGACATTTTGCCTCTTTTATCTGGTTTAAGTTTGAAGTGAAGATGTTTAGAAACCATTAGAATAAAGTTATATTAATGAACACATACAGCAGAACTTCACTGCTTTTTGCCTCTTGGCTGGTTTTAAATCACTGTGTTCTCCTGGCTGAGGATTTGAGATGGCCAGTGTCTCCTGAGCAACAGGAACTGAAACCTCAACTCAATTTGGAACTAGCCCTAGCTGTGTGCAGTGCTATCACCACAGGTGTTCCACATGGAAAGCAGAAGGCCATTCCAACAGCCTGGAGGAAGAACACACAGCTACACCAGTGGCTGCAGTGAACACTTCAGAACGTTTTCTTCTGTCTTCAGAGAGTAAAGTAAAGAGTAGAAAACTGAAGAAAAGCATGTTTTTTGTGGGGGCTCCTGGTATGGAGCACAACTCAGCACCAGAGCCAGGTTCTTACTGACCCAACCCGAGCAGCTGGTGCTGGGAGACTGCACTCATGTTTATGTACTGACAGCAGTGGCTGCTGTGGTGCAGCAGTAAAACCAGAACAATGCAGCCAATTTACCTTTACATTCTTGGTTTTATGTTCAGAAAAAGTTTTTATATTAAACATTACAGAGAAATAAAACAGATCATCACTCCTTTCATTCTGTAAATATTGCATAGGTATAAAAGCTCCTGCGAATTTTGATAGTAGAAGAAATAAATAGCCCAGGATGCTCTTCTATACCATGGAATGGCGATTTAAATCCTAGGGATTTAAATTCTTGTACTCTGCACAAGCCATTTATGTTCACAGCTTTACCCTGTAATCTCCCAGCTGTTTTTGCAGCTCTGCCTGATGATCATCTTCTACATCTTTGCCTTGGTTTTGTTCCAGCAGTGGCAAAAAGTTACGTAGGGTAGAGGTACAATATCTGTTCCAACGAGTTGGGCGTGTTGGTCTCCATTCCATAATCTTATCTTTTAATATTTTTTCAATCCTGCAATAAGATAGACTGATTATTACAATTCTAGTATTTATTGGACATCTGAGCTGATCTCCCTTGGCAGACAGTACAGGTTCTGGGGACCATAAATGACCTTAGTTAAACTTGCTGCTGACTAGAAATGCAGAAAAGTAACTCCAACACAGCTGTGTGGTGCCTGCATGGAAGGCCAGGGGCTTACAACCCCTTTATAGTTCACACTCCTCTCATCCCTCCACAGCATTTTGCTCATTGGGAAATGGTAGAGCAATGATTGATCAGTTCTTTCTATCTGGCAATCCCTATTAAAGACGGAGAGTTAAAAAAAAAAAAACTAGAATGGTAGCTTCTGATTTTTTTTGGCCATTCTCAATTCCTAGCATTCAAAGCAGGTTTTTTAGGAGCTAGGTGTGAATATGCTTTAGTATCAGCACTGACAGCATTTGTTTTGGAGGTAGAATTACCTGCTCTGTAGTTCCACTGCAGCAGCCTTATCTGAATGCTGATAAACTAATTCTTCAGGCTAGCAATAAATAAAACAAATATTAAAATGTGCAATTTATTCTAGCTGTACAACAG
This sequence comes from Manacus vitellinus, assembly GCF_001715985.3. Lineage (NCBI taxonomy): Eukaryota > Metazoa > Chordata > Aves > Passeriformes > Pipridae > Manacus > Manacus vitellinus. The sequence goes on along the minus strand of NW_021938789.1, from coordinate 9,340,306 downwards.
TGTAACTTCACTGTTCACTTGTATTTCAGTCTTGATGCCCACAGGAATTGACAATTATATTGAAATAATTATTCCTTAGTAGAGACATGATAAAAAAAATTAACGAGATATTTGTGTGTAATGCTGCATTTGTTTTTTTTCTCCAGTAAACTTCAACAGCATACACCTTTGATAACTACAGAAATTTCTGGTTTCTTAATAACGATGTTCATACAGCTTAAAAAAAATGCCTTCTTAGCCATAAGAAAAAGTTGACATTTTCTTTATAATACCAAGCTACTACTTTAGATAGGTTTGTGTTAAAGATTTGCCCCATTTACTTCACTGTTATCCTGAGATCTTACATGGACAGTTAGAGGCCAAGAGCATTCATTCTGTATAAAACAAACTTTTTACAGTATTCCTGCTTTCATTTTTTTGAAAGCATGACTGGGAAATCTTTTTAAAAACCAGTGATATTACATAAATATACCTAAGCATATAAGTCGAAAGAACTTAGTGTCTGCTTCTTTATACCAAGTCTGTGATGTCTCAAACCCTCAAATTGAGTTAGCATAGATCCATCAATACCTGAATGCTGCTGAGACCAGGGAAAGGCAAACTTCTTGAAAAGAAAGACTTCCAGTGTTTTGGTTTGCTGACATCAAAATTTATCCTTACAGGGGAATCATATTCTTGAATATTGAACCAAATCTACAAGAAAGCAAATTTGTTATAACTTTCAGCATATAATCACAACTATGGAACACATTCCACTTACATAGCAATAAAATGCCATATAATGTTAACCTCCTGTAGCAATTTCTTTTGCTGTTTTGCCTGCTGCAAAAGTCTTTTCTGAATTATGATTAAATTCTTCCAGCAGCCCAGCCCAGTGCCGCTGAGGCTGTGATGCCTGGTAGCTGCTGCACCCCAGCACCATTGCTATTTTAGGCTTATCTTGCAGAATACAAGCAGGTGTTGCAGGCACACACAGCTCCTATGTGTACTTTGTCATCAAGTGGAACCCATGTCTTGCACTCCCCTTCTTTACAGACATCTTTTTTGGTGGGCCTAGCCCAAAGCACACAAGCATGGTAGGATTCTTGTTTAAACAATCTGTAAATAGCTACTGCTAAGGCTGCAAAATGTACCAGCAATTAATATGTAAATACTAATCAATATGTGTAAGCTTTTGTAGCAGATGTTTCTGTGTAGAGCCTTCTGGGACACAACCCAGCTGGTGCTGCCCCACTTGGATATGAAGTGTTGTGGCTCTGCTGGTGGAACCTGCTCAGAGTCACATGTAGGTTGGAGTTGGTTGCCCTGAAAGATGTTGCACTCTGCAGTTCCAGGTTAGCTGATCAGGTTGTCAGTCTTTAGTTGCTTCTTCCAGAAATTAACAAATGGCTACATTTTTCTTAACTGTAGGTTTAGTACTGCTTAAAAAAACCCCAAACAACTTGACCACTCCCCAAAATGCTTTCAGGGAAAAAACTGACACTTTTAAAATAAATGTACTTTAGAATATTAAATTCTCATCCAAAGTAGTGATCTGTGTTTAGAATAAAATACCAGAAGATTAAAATCCAAAATAAAACTCATAATGCATGGCATTCCAAAAAAACTGAGGAGCAAACTTTGAAACTCAACTTCCAGTTCTCATTCAAATAAAACTGGGGTTCTTTTTTTAAGCTTGCCTTCTGTTTCCTCATTTTCAAGACTTTCACACATCTTTCTACCTCACTATCATGTCCCTGTTTATCTCCCCAGAAGCTGTGAGGTCTGGCTTCCAGCAAAGTCAGGGAATGCTGCTGGCAGGACAGTGCCCAGGGTTTCTGTCCCTCTGAGCACAGACTCAGCTCCACCACAGTCTGTGGCCTTTTGTCCACCTGCCCTGAGCTGCACAGTTCTTGCGATCTCTCCTCTCTCCCCCCATGATCTCGGAGGGTTTCCAGCCAAACAATGAATAATATATTGTGAATGTGCACCAGTATGACTTGTGTATTTGCAAATAAATGGGAGGATTTCATGCCAGGCAGAAAATCAATATAGTTTTTGTGCCTTGTGGTGCCAGCTCTCTGCTGTGCGCATTGAACCATCCAGGCTGTGCCCACTGTTACATGGGCAACTCAAGTGACTCCTTGTAATATCCTTTATTGCTCATTTTTCAGTTACATTTCAACTGCAAAGTATTATCTTTGAGAAATGACTACTCCCCACCTAAACCATGGTAATCTTAAGATATCCAAGTTGGGAAACATGTAAGTAAAACCCAATAATGAAAATGATATTAACAGATGTCTTGATCCACCTAAATTGTGATTTAAAAATATTTTTAACTTTAAAGTAGCTGAAAACCTACTTAAGACTGAATAAAATCACTAATAATGTGATAGCTTAACTACAGTTTCAATGATGAACAAATCATGCATAAGGTAAAAAAAAGTTATTTACACTTATGTGTATAGAAATGTGACAAGACTGGGTACACTTACATTATCAGAGCTGATCAGACAGTACACATTTTGTAAGGGGCAGAAAGTATCATACTGCCCATAAAAACATCCGGTACTGGGATTCCAAATTACATACTGACTTTGTTCCAAAGTCAATACATATGCAGTTGGTCCCTAGGAAAAAAATAAAAAGTATGAGAAAGATGTTTGAAAACTGGCTGCAAAGACAATATGCTTTGTATTCTTTGGAATACTATATTTTTACTATTAAGGTTAAGATTGCTTTTTGGGGCAAACTGCTTGGACGAATTTACAGGTTCATTACAGTTCAACACTTACATAATAATGTGCTCTTTGTTATGTGGCAGAGAAATATTGGACATACACAGCCCACAAGTTAAGGTCAAATCAAGGGTTAGAGATGCTTGATACTGTATTATGAGGACAACAGCTACTACCAGTTTAAGCATGGAAACATGAGTTCAGGAAAAAAACCCAGACAATATTTATACTAAGATATACTTTCAATTTTTTATTTTCTTCTCTGAAAAGAATCAGTTCCCAGCACCAATGTTTAGATAATATCCTGGACAAACATCCCAGCAAGAAACAACTATCTATTGTTGGGAATCAAAGACTTCACAGAATACAAGTTAATACTCAGGCCGAATGAAAACATCCTCTTACCTCAGGAATGGCATTTCCAATGATAAGCCAGGCTTTTTTCCCCATACCAAGAAAATAATTACACAAGAGCACAGCATGTTCTTCCTCATCACCCGCCAGAAGATAAAGAAATTGCTAATTGAGGTGTTAAAAAAAAAGAGTCTTTGTAGGCAGTTATCAACTTACAACATTTGATAATTTTTTTTAACACTTCTGAAGCAAGCAGTCTCCTCTCAGATCTTTGCAACTGATCTTTGCATTGGTCACTGCTTCAACACACAGGATGAAGAGTGAATGCTGTGAAAATACATGAGATCTGAGATTTTATCACAAGAACCAGGGTCCTTGTCTTTTTTAGAATGACAATTTTTCAGAAAAGTTCTGAGATGATAAAAACTTAATCTATGATCAACAGCATCTGCTATTATTTTATAAGTGACAGGATTTATGAGACAGAGAGGGCTAAATATCCCATTATTGCTGACACTACATGCAATGTTTTTGCTACAGTTCCTTGGAATGACAATGATCTATTTTACATCTATTTACATCAGTCAGCATCCTTTCACCTGTGCATGACTAGCCATTATGGCTTATAACAGAAAAAACAGGAGATGTTTTAAAGCCCTAAGTATTCTCAGCTAATTGCAACATATCAAATATAAAATTTTTGGCTCACATCAGAATGAACAGCTTTTCTCAAGCTTTGGTCCTTGCTCTTTGAAATAAATGGCTCAAAGAAAAATAGACCTCGCAATAACAGAATCACAGAATAATTTGGGTCTGAAGGGACCTCAGGAACTCATCTAGTACAACCTCCCCCTGAAAATGGGCTGCTAGGATGTTACATCCCATTCAAGAGGATAAAGAACTTCTGTTTAATGCATTGCTTACGTCTGATGTACTCCATAAATCACAAATTCCAGCAAATGACACAGTATCTGGCAAAAAAGGAATCAAAGCAACATATCGAGCCACCAATTCCTGCAAGAAAACAAAAGAGAGCAAGTCACCCCTTCAATTCACAACACTACTGTAGTATTATACCAGACATGAAGAATATTGCTGTTTCCACAGATATCAATGACAAAACACAGTAAGCTCATTACAGTAGCAGCTAGCTCATTTTAGAACTTGTATCAAAGACTGATATGATTTACTCCCATTGAGGTTTGTCATAATGCTTTGTCTTTTAAAAGATAATACTCATTATTTTTTCCTATCTTTTTTTCACCAAGAAGACAAATGTTATTTTACAAAATCATTATAGTTAGACTTACTGCGTGTAACACCTAGTCCTTACTACTTTATTTTGCATGTTTAGTTTTTCCTTTACAAAAGGCGTAGCTGTACAGAAGACACACAGAGCTGGGATTTGCTTATGTGCAAGTGCACAGGCAAACACATACTTATCTTGAAACCTGTATCCCTGTATCTTTTTTAAGTACTTACTGCTGCTGTGTGAGATCTATTTGGGACGGCATCAAGAAGCTCCTGTGGTGGATTCAGAGGTTTGATATATCTGGTAATAAAAACTGTCTTCCCATCAAGGTCAATTACAGTTGTTAGGCACTGGCGGCTTGGAAACTTTGATGTACATTCAGCTTCATATTTTTCTGCTGCCTGGAGCAGTTTCTCATCTTCTTGGGTATCAAACTTCAAAAGACAGTAGAATTTATACAGAACCAGTTTTATTTACAGTTTGGACTCCAGTCTTTACTATATTCAGCCTTAATTCACCATCTACAGAAGCATAAAAGGAGCGTTAAATTCTTTCCTAATAGCATTTTGAACTTGCCTTGTAGAATAGAGTTTTGCTTACAGACATGTAGGAAAGGTCAAGGCAATAGAAAATCAGACAATTTGCATTTTTTTGCATTTAATGAATGTCCATAATGATCTATATCTATAATACCTACCTATATCTATATTAAGCTGGCTTTATTAAAGCACTGAAAAATGTAGCAGAAGTTATGGCCAAGTAAAACTGTGGGGATGAATATGTAACAACACATATTAATTCAAAGGTAAACAATAGCACTCCATTAAAACCACAACTGAGGTTATGACAACCCTATGCAATGCCAAAATATTTGCAGAGAAGGTTCAAGTGATTTTTAGATGAATCCTTATAATTCAGACTTGTCTAAAATGTTAACATTTTTAGATGAGATTTTTCACAAGCAAATGTAGGACTCAAAAGCACATATTAATTATATAACAATGACCATTATTTCCTCATGTGTTACCTAAGATGTCATCTTTTAAAGGTATTAGGATCAGTCAAAATAGTATTTTTCATCTACTTAGAACTCCCTGTATACTTCTAGTGGTGCTGAGAATTAAAGCTCATCCTTCATAATATTTTTGTTCAAAATAAACCACTTTTTGTCATTTGTTACCCTTCTTCTCAAGCTAAGCTGAGGTGGAACAGCTGGGCACTGCCCTGCAGCTGGACCTCCAGGTCAGCAGAGAAAGCACACAGTGGTGATTCTTCTCAACCATAATTAACAGCAGAAAAGTACAGCCTCTGGCACTTTGTAAACTTAAATGTAGCAATTCACTGCAAATATTGCTGGCAAATAAACAATTACTATGTCAGAGTCAAGAAACACAAAGTGCAAAAAGACTGCTGAAAGACTTGACACAAACCCAAGCTAAATCTTTAACAGGGAACAACAGGAGCATCTCAACAGATTTATTTATATTGTACCTTCTTAAGCATTTCATTCATCTACATAGAGGTTCATGAAGCAGAGCAGGAAAGAGAGGAAAAATAAGTAAAGAAACAAAAACGGTATCATAAAATTAAAAGTATGCTTAGCATCCTAAAACAGTACATAAGCATTTCAAATTTAACTACAGGTCAGGAATAGAAAGAAAGAATGGCAAATTAATTAGTTTGTCTTTGTCATCAAAAACTGAGTATCAAATTGCATCTGCAAGAAATTCGGAACATTTGCTCTTTATTTAAAGATATCAAGATTCAAAACATATACTGCATAATATTTTACAATAATTTCACCCCTTATTTGAATTTCTATAATTTTTATTTTGAAACAGTATTAGAGGCAGGTCTTTCTAGAAACAGAGATATGTTACCTTACAAATTCAGCACTTTTTTTTTTCCCAGCAACTAATTACTACATGTGAAGATTAAGACTATGAAACTCTTCAATAAATTGTTATCTATTAAAGGTACTTCAAGGCTGTTAAGTTTATATTTATGGTGTTGAGTCCTAGTAAAAATGTTATCATTCAAACTAATTAACTTTAAAAGGCATCTATGAATGCACTTTATTAATATTCTGGATATTTTGCACTGGATAGTTTCCAAGGCTATAATTTTAACAGGAAAAAGGGGTTTTAGAATGCATCATACAATTTTATATTTCTTCTGTAAAAGAAATTATGATAGACATTTCTCTCCAGTTACTCTTGTGTTTCTAATAAATGACCAGTGTAGCACTGAATTGGAAATAAATGAACTGCTGCTGTTTGTGCATGAAAAACACACATCCTTGATGTATGGATCTCAAAATTATTGCCTACTGTTACATAAACTAGCAAGCAGTGTATGCATTTTAACTACATATTATTGTTGTTAGTGTAAGACACGTCTGGTTTAGTCAAATAACTGAAAAAAATAACAGCTGCTGTTTAGAAATTATTATCTTCAAGATCTGGAAGCATGCATGAAGCCATAAATAATAAATCCTATATTTGAACAGAAGCAAGAAAATACTCTTTGCATCTGCCACCTCCTTTTTGTACACTGTTCACACTCACATGAATACTTTATTGTTTACAAAAATACATGGAAAAACTATATGCTCACAGATAATGAATGCAAATTTGCTTTCCATTAACAGTGGGACCAGATACCTGGTCAAAGTGACCTCTCATGCATTAAATGTACATCTCACCTAATGGTGCATCCAATTAAATTGAACTGGGCTAAAAATTTTGAAATAAACCAGTCTGAATTTGTATCAATGCACTCCTGTACTGGCATTCATGCCCTCTGGTATACTAAGCATTCCTATTTATATGCATCTCAAGAACTGCACCACTGGAAACAAAGAGCGAGAGTGTGATGAATTACTGATTAGTTACCTTCTCTCTGACAGACTCTCCAGGAATGAGCTGTGGTTCAATGGTAATAAACAGTGTTATATATGAGCCCTCACTCAGATTTCGCACAGAGTCATAACCCCTCTCCATTCCCAGGTTCTTTTCTTTGCTGTACCCAAGGAGGACTGGCGGAATATTCACCTTAAACGTACCATCAATCTACAACAATACAGAGAAATACTTCTCATTAGAAGCAAGAAAGCAAAAGTTCCTTCTCACATACATTTGCTACTTGTGTTCAAATATTTTATTCTTTTGATTATTGTTCTGAATTACAAAACAATAAAATAAGAGAATATGACATTTATGTTGATTAACTGTGGGGAAAACAGGAGACACCTCATTGTTAAATGTATTAATTACAACTGGATTTTAGCCTCTCCTGCATATTACAAACATTCATGTTTAATGAAATGGAAATCATACACAATACATAGAGTACCAGCCTTAAACTATTTTTCTTTCTAACAGCAAACTCTATATGGCTCTGTTTACCCCAGAAAAAGACAAAATGGCAAAATACAGGTTGCAGGACTGCGCTTCTGCAGGCAGCACCACACCAACAGGCCTTTGCCTATGCGGGATGTGGGAATGGTGCTCTAGCATCTCACAGATGGACTCCTTCCATGCAGAAGCTGCTGATGCTTCTTGGGTGCAACTGGAACTGGGTCCATTCAGCCAACTTCCCCATGGAAGTGCTCGTACAGGCTCACCAGCCCCTTGCACCTCCTCTGCCACCACAAACAGAGAATAAGGTCTTTCTGAAAGGTTGTGTGAGACAAGAGATGGCAGGCCCCACACTTGCTTGGGCAGGTTTCAACAGTGGAAGTACACAGCTTTAAGAGAAAAGCAAAAATCTAACCTCCTGATTTGTACAGAATTCAGGTAACTGCCACCAGAAAGGATATCTTCAGTGGATGGGGAAAATGAACAGATGACTCACCTGAGATGGCTCATCAAACATTTAAGAACAAAATTAAGTTTTGATAGGAGGAAACTCTAAATAAATCACTCAGAATTTCTGCTGCAGTATATTAGAACGGGATGATGAAATGCTTCATTTGCTACTGAAATTTAATTGCTGATGCACCTTGATATAACCACTGGGCTTATTATGCTTTTTCAAATTCCGTAAGAAATCCTGTTCAAATGAAAAGAATCTCTACTGCTGGGAGGATCTATACAGGCACTCACACTATGCTTAGGGAATCAAAAGCTGCAACACCTCCTAACAGAGAGTCAGGAGTACATCTGACAGGAATTTTGGAGCTACTCTGGTTTTACAACAGAAAGACCAACAAGAAGAATGAAGAACAGAGGTTGACATCAGCATGGGAAATCCTCAAAGATGGATTATTGGCTACGTCCTTCAATATGTATTGGTTAGCACTCTGTTAAAATGTCTAAGTCTGCCTGTTAAGTCTCTCAGGACTGTGAGCAGACACACTTCTCAGGCAAATTTGATTAATTCATGGAACAATTCCCTAAAAATGAGTATTGGATCTTCTTCTTTCTTGTTTGTTGACTTATAGCAACAGTGGTCACATTGTCTGCACAGGATGGCCAAAGACTTATGAAAAGACCTTCTTGCTACTTAATCTTCCCTGAAGTCAATGAAAGCTTCATTCTACAGGGCACCACAACCCTCAAACAGATAAATTAATTGATTGACTTCCCAAGCTGAAGAGAGCATATTATTAAATTATCTAGCAGAAGCAAGTGGACTAGCCCTGGTTAGATATACACTGTCCAAAATCTGTCAGCAATGAAAAAATACCATGCTTTCTTGACTCCCATGACAATTACATTCTGTTATGCCTTGCAAACAACCCAAGAAAACCACTTTGATCTCCAAGTCCTGCACTTCAATGAGACTCCCATAGACTTACCCTCCAAGCAAAGAATCCAGGAGGCTCACAGTATGCCTTAAATCACTCAAGCTTCTGAGAAGTGCCCCATATACCCAGAGAAGAGCAAATTAATGTGTCATTAGGAATGTAACTGATGTCTCAGTTTCTTACTTCATGAAGATTCTGACTTTTGTGATATGATGACTTGAACTACACACAAAAGGAACTGCCCTGTAGAAAAAGTCCTGCAGCAAGATTACAATATGACAGGACTATCAATGGAAAGAGTTCATTTCCTTAAACTAAGTCTAGGATGGGAAGCTGGACAAAAAATGCCTTTCCTGTGTGAACAACTACATGTTTTACTATTACTCCCATGACTAATTGTTGATATTTCATGAGAAAGCTTCTCTTGAAAAGGTCTAAAAATGAAGTAAAGAAGGGGTTGGGAGAGGCAAAGGTGAAAATCTGGTGATTCACAGAAAGTGTGAGAAAAAAGTTCGGTCAACTTTCCTATCACCTATCTAGGTGATATTTCTATTCCTGGTTCATCTACCTAAGCTGTGCAATACCAGAGATCCCAAAAGCCACTGAGAAAACCATCTAAAAAATCTGCACTTTTAACCTCATTACTGAAGGATGCCAGGCTGCATTGTCACTGTAGAGTATGTTTTGTTTATCTCTTCTCCCTTCAAAACGATGAACTTACAGACAAATGATCACCAAATTTGTCAAAAACCTCAGTAGTTTCAAACAATTTTCATAAAATTTTTTCACTTTCAAACAATTCCATAAAAATAAACTAACAAGTACAGAGAACATCATTAAATCGGAAATCTATTCCCAGCCACTTTCCATTGTCCAGTTCTGTACTTTAAGAGCTTTACTCCCAGTAAAAACACTTACCCTCGCTTGAAAATATATGGTAGTAAATGGAATCTTAACACATCCCAGCCAGTGTCTCTCAATACGAGTGTGGATTCCACTACCTCTTTCACGATCATCCTATTAAAAAGTTGCCCAACATAACACTTTGTGAGATAGGTTCATTTCCTTTAATCAACAATTTAATCAAGGCATTAATAAAAATTCTGTATTAATATTATTTACTCTAAGTATCAATTCCATTACAAGTACAGCAGTTATTGTTCTGCATGTCTTTCAAGCATGCCGAGTCTGCAAACGTACAGGAACCTCACAGTTCATGATACAATGTGTTTCCACTCCAGGGTTCAAGTCATGTATAACCTCTGATGGAGGATTCAGAAAAGGAGTGCACAAGAGCCTTAGACAAGGTAAAGAAGCTCTGGTCCTCTAATGAAATATTTTATTAGTACTGAGAAAAGCTTTTTGAAGGTAAAACTGTTTGAAAATCCAACTACACCCTGTGGAATGGAAACATTGTTTTCATGTGTACTGCCTACCAGAGATTTCCAAATCTTGTATGATCAGCCTAGAAGTTATTTTAAAAAATTTCTCTAGAGGCTAGAGAGACATACAAGTTTCAAGAGTGTACTTTTTTTCCTTCTGCTTCATCAAATATAATTTCGTTTTTGAGGACAGAATTCTGGTGAAATTTGTGCATTATTTATTTTTGGGTTATATTTTCAAGAATGTTGAGTGCTGCTATTTTTGTGTATGCTGAATTAACTAGGAAAGCTTTCACTGGTTTCAACAAGAGAAGGAGTTGAACACTGAGAGCTTACAAAAATTTCTTGTTCCTAGTACTTGCAATTTTTATCTCATTTTAAAAAAATAATGCATACAACATCAAGATGGTTGGTTGGTTTTATTGGGGTTTTTTTGTTTCTTGTTTTCTGTTTTTTTTCATTTCACTAAATACCGAGACAGAGCATAAAAAGACAGTTGATAATAAGTACAGGAGCTGGGATCATTCATCTGGAATTTAGTAAAAAATTCTGATTAAGGTTAAGAATAGAATTCAGATTACAATTCATGTTACTTCTCAATTTTAGTATCTCCAATTTCATTAAATAGGAATAAAATATATTACATACACGTGTTCAACTCTATCAGCAGTTCATATAGTACAAGCTTAATTTGTACAAAGGTTAACACTGTAAAGATTACTCCCTCTAACAACCTTGCAATATTGACTAGATATAAAATCATAATGAATGACAAAATAGAGAAAAGAGAGGCACAGGAAGTGCCTCAGAAAGTTATTACATGGAAAAGTCTTGTTCTGTCAACTTCAAAAAGCTCACAATATTCTGTAATGTATGCTGTCCCTCAATTATGAACTCACCTCTACAGCATCATGAAGTACTTCATCAAAAACATTAATGAAGACTTCATCTTTCACTGCCTGCAAACTGTGGGTGCTGTAGTCACCATTAGGAGCTCTGAAAAGGTTAAATAAACCAAAAAAAGTTATTTGAACAGTACAGGAAAATGTGAATAAATTTGCAAATGAAATTATTGTTATTCAGAAATTGGTTTCATTTTGCAATACCTAAATGGAAGCTCAAGTTCCTCGTTCCAGTTGGGGTTTGGACCTTCTGCTGTTGTTGTCCGGCAAACTGTTCGCTGAAAAGAAACTTCTACAAAAGGACGGACCAAAACCTACAGAGACCAAAACAAAGGAAACAGACCTCTGTAGAAATTCATCAAAACACATTCAGTTACACATTTCATGTATTTAGAAAAATAAACATATACTTTGTGGAGATCAGGCTGGTTCAGCCCAGATATAACTTTAATACACCTTAAATATTGCAATTCCCTGGCTTCTAAGCATTTATGGACCTTTTAAAAATATTTTATATGCTAACATTTCCAAAAGTTTATGTGTATTCAGAATACCTGACATATTTATATACACTGGCAAAACCACATTTTCTCCTGAGAGTAGAAAAGCTACAGGCTATCTACTCAAGGAAGGTAACTGAAACCGAACATGTGATCCGGACACCAGAGGAAAAAAGTGCACTTGTATCCTCTTATCTGTAATCCAAGAAGCCTATTGCTACAATCCTAGTTGTCCCTGAAACTGGCTCCTATGACAAACAAGCAACTTCTACTAGACAAAACAAACCCCTAATGTGATTAAAAATGCCTTCATTAACATTCAACTGCATATGGCAGAACCTTATCTGCATTAGAAGGAAAACCATAAGAAAAACAAGAAAAAAAACTTGAAGGTCTTCCATCTTCATTCAGAAGAATACTGAACTTAGTTCTAAATAGCAAGCAAATGTAATTTCAGTGTCAGCCATGAGAATGGATGTGCTGATTTAGACTAAGAGTGTACTGGACCCAAAATGCAGGCTGTGAAAATGGCCAGCAGCCAACACAAACAGAAGAGTAAGAACTGAGCAGGCATGTATGATATTTTTTCCTATTACTCTCCTAGGCTTCAAACGTTTTCAGATGAAAGACTTCCATAAGTCTGTAATGATTTTTCTATTTAGCAGCTCCCCATGGATCATTCTTCCAAATACTTGTCCAATACTCACTTCAACACAAACAAACCTCTTTTGTCCACAATACACATAAGCAACTTCTCTGGGCACCAACCAACTGCTGCATGAAGAATCACAACCTTCTGTTTGTTTTGAACCTAACTCCTACCAGCTTAATTTGACAATCCCTCATGTCTGTACTTACAGAGCCAGGAAATAATCAATCCCTATCCAGGCTCTATATGACTCATGATTTTGTGCCTTTCTACTATATTCCTCCTCCTCTACTTGTAATCATTGGTGTTCTGGCTGCAAGCCCCATCATTTTTCACTGAACAGTTACCATTCTGTGTATCTGACATCCTCATCGCCTTTCTCTGAACCTTCTGTGGCTTTACTCTCCTTTTGGAGATCAAGGAAGGAGTGGGCAAGCCAACCTCACCAATAAGATACCCTTCTGATGGTGTAAGTTAGTGTCTGTGGAACAGAGGAACGCTCACAACCTCGCAGAAAATGTTAGTTTGTAATATACCTGGTTGAATGCCCAGTCTGGGCTACTGGCTGGACTCTGAGCTGACGGAGAGGCTGCAAACATCTCATTAAAGGACCTTGAAGATTTCGATGGTTGTTGAAGTTTGCTACAGGAGGAAACACACAACAGCAAGCAGGAAAGACAGAGAATTCATTACAAAATATGAATCTCTCACATTCTGTATTAGCCATACAGAATTCTGGAAATGCTCATGATATTTTTACCTTGGGTAGATATTTATTTCATCAAATAACACAAAAACAACGCCAGAAAGGGGTATTCAGTGTATAGTTCTAGCAAGCAAGAGAGGGCTTTCTGCCTGAAGGCACTCTTTTCTGAAGAGCTTACCCCAGACTTTTTTTCTGCCTCCCCCATGTAATCTCCTTGAGCTTTTAAGTTTTTAAGTTTTTAAGTTCAAGTAGTTGAATCCCCACAGAATTCATAAATAGTGTAGACTTCATGGTCTTTAGGCAAGGCCTTTATGGCAAAATTGAATCCATATGAATATTACAGATTTGGCAACTCATGAGTGAAATAAAAGAAAATAAATATTAAAATGTTTACTTTCATACTGTTTCCACATAACATTTTTTTGTAACAGCACCACATTAAGAGATTATAAAAGAATAACTATTCATATGGTAAACAGCTCAAAATAAGAGATCATATAATGCAAAAAGATTAGGAGGGGTTCTAATTATTTTTGTAAAATTGCTAATGAATTGAAATTTTCATCTTCTTTTTCCTGTCCACATGTTTCTAATATGAATTGCTTTTCTCAGTATCAACTTATTTACAGAAATCCAACAGAATCTCTATTATAGTAAAAGATAAAACAGCAGAAGACACTAAATTCTGTAATTGGCCACCTTGAAAACACCTCGTAGTTAAATGCAAGGTGTATTCATACTGGGGGAGAGAGAGAAAGAACACTGCAGTAATACATTGCTTCTGGAACTGAACCACACTGTTCAGAACTCCAGTGTCTGTACATGACACAGCATCATGCAGTGCAGGCATTGCCTTAATGTGCCTGAAGGTAAAGGTCACCTTTAAAATTAGTCAGAACCACACCAGGCTCAGTCTATTAACTTAAACAAACAGTTCATCAAGGAGACCAACATGCTACACTCAGGAGGCAAATACAGTATTCCACCATGAAGAACTGGATTTTTTTAAATACTTGTTAAGAGATTATGAATTAAAAATTGCCCTGAGTATAATGAAGAGATTTGCTTAAGGTATAATTCATCTGATATTACCAGAGTTATAATGTTGTCAAAGCTGCAACTTATCTTTCAGGCAGCTTTTTCATCAAGTAGATTAACACAGTTTCTGGTAAAACATGTTTTGAATTTAGCAACTACTGAAAAATGATCATATTATTCTACAAACTTACAAAATATCAGTTATTTATCACGATTAATAAAAAGACAAATGTATGTTTTTATCATGAGAATCAAAACAAAACACATATGGCTGAACTGCAAAATCAGTTTCTTCAGCTGTCCTCAAACCAGCAGAAACCAGAAATGAATCTGTACTGGAAACAGGCATTTAAACATACCTCATCACTGTTTTTCTCACTGGAATATCATAAGCTCTAATGATGTTCACTAACAGTTTTATGTCTCCATCTGACAAATTTTGTGCTGTGACCTTCTTCCTTTCTTTTCTTCTTGGCCTTAATGGACGTTTTGGCTCTGCCAGTTTGAAGAGGCCAAGTCCCAAAATGCTAATAATCATAAAACAGATATTCAGTCAGTTTTGCACAAAATCCAGCATTCTAATGTCTCCATGACACACATGAAAATTATGCACTAACAGAAAAAGGAAATATATGCTCTTGCTTGTGCCAAACAAAACTCTCTGAAATGTCAAAATGTTGCAGTTGTTTAGTACTGCACAATCCAGTTCTGTCTTATATTTCAGAAATTATAACTTCAATGTGCAAAAAAGTTTGGTTCAGTTCCCCCCCGCCCCCAAAAACTGAGTAAGATACAAACAAGACAATTACACAGCTTCAAGACAGACCTAAACTACAGTGCTATAAACAAGGGATATAGCAGATGACAATAACCACTGTATGGAAGAGGCAAAAATCTAACTACACAGCTACATACAGTGAACAATAGGCCACAGAAAGGAAGCAGAATGAAAATACCACAACATACCCTGGACCCTCAGAACTTATAACCCAAGGCAAAGCAGAACCAAAGAAAAAGAAAACGAAAATAAAATAAAGATATATATTTTTACATATCATGATATCAACTGCAGACTATCCAAAATCCACTTTAAAAACTGATAGCCAATGGCATTATTTCACAGAATCACAGAATTGTTAGGGTTGGAAGGGATCTCTGGAGATGATCTAGTCCAATCCCCCTGCCAAGATAGGGTCACCCAGAGCAGGTTATACAGCAAGGCATCCAGGTGGGGTTTTTTAAGGTATTTTTTTATACATAATAAAAAAAAAATCAGAGTAATTACTGTTAAAATAACACAAAACCATGAGTTACTGAACTATCTCACTAAGTGAATGCTTTAAACAAATCATGGTGTATTTTAAATTCACTAGCCATTTAACTCAGCAAATGGAATCTGATATAAATTAATATTAATGGTTAGAAAATATCAATGAAGCATTTGATTTTAAACAACTCCAACAGCTGATAATAGTCTGGTTTGGATTTTTCTATTCTGTGATGTAAAAACATGAACTAAAGAAAGGATAAACTCTTATAAAAGAGAGCAAGTCTCTGTGTCTCCAGCAGATGGGACTGTTTAGATTTATACAGCAGGATGAAAACCATTGAATATTATAAGTGTTGTGTTTATAGTGAACAGACACCACTTCTACATGAAAGAAAAAAATAACTTTCACAACTTGTTTACTTACACAAATTTTAAGTGAGCAATGCTAATTAAGAGTCAGCTACGCTGTGATGACTGATAAATGTAAAAAGGTATAAGTATAGGATTTGGAACAAAAATCCAAGGAAAGTTCTTAAGTAATAAAAGAAACAATAACCTTAAAAGAAAAAGAGCAGTAATTTCCAAACCCAGTATCTTTTCTGAACATAAACAACATTCAGCATCAGCAAAGAGAAATACATGAGAAGAAAAATAAAGAAAATTACTGCTAAAAAACTACTGCATGTTACTTGTAAGGCATAGACACTGACTCCAAGTAAGCATCACCTACAGAACCAGTAGTAGTGTTACTACCTCTGACACTTGTCTGATAATTCAAAATATTCCATCTGGCTGGGCTATGCTCAGTTTATCAGGTCACACACAGTTCGATGCATTATATCCTTCTATATCTTATTTACATGTTATCACTTTACTTCTGTCAAAACCAGACTTTTTCTTACAAAAGTTTTTACACACTTTGTTTATCAATACAGTGTCTGTATGGGCAGAGGTGTACATAGTGATTGGAAGTTTACATGTTATACTAAACACAAAATCACGTCAGTTAGTCACATAAACACACTTTGCAAAAAAAAGAAAAAATCAGATGGTTTTACATTAATTTTTTTATTTGGAACAGACAGATAGCTCCCTTACCCCAGGCTCAGAATGTCCTCTTCATTGACAAGGTCAGAGAGAAGGAAATGGTGTTTTGCTATGAGGAAACGGTTTATTACTGATTCTCGAACCTGTGAATGAGGAGGGAGAAGAGCCAAAAGTACATTTCTAATCCAAAACCACTGCAAATATTTGCATTCTGTCTACTAAACACAAACAAAACATCCAAATACAGATTCTTTATTTTTTTCCCCACTTTTAAGAGGGTCACAGTCCAAAAAAAAATTTCTGCTTACAGCTCATTATCAGAAACAATCATAATGATAAATTACACTACCAGACATCTCTTTTCCACATCTAAATGAAGTTGCAGAAAAGGCTGTAGAGAAATCTATATGGTACAAGTTAAGGGGAACAAAAGGAATACTTTGGACTGCAGAACAACTGATGAAGCCTGTATTACAAACACTATGATTTTGAGCAAATGTTTAAAATCCTTAGCTCCTTTCATTTCTATGCTGAGGCCATAGAGTGAAGCAGAGATCAAAGTCTTCCCTCTTCTCCCAACAGCTGTGTGAAAGCAGACTGACAGAATATTGCCTTAGTCGTTTTTTCCTACCACTAATGCTAGAAATGCCCTTATATTCTGTGCTATTACAAAATCCGAAGTGACAGACGTATAATGATCACATTTCAGAGTGAAATGAATTTCAGTTCTGATGTGAGCAATCTAATTTTCAAGCACATCTGACAATTTCTAAAAGTGTAAAATACCCAAATGCTATTTTAAAAAAGGCTACTTGTATTTAATCTAACAGAGTGACAAATAAAGGGACCATAATATATGTTACTCTGTACTATCACACCACTGTTCAGTGCATTGCAACAACCATATGTTTGATACCATGCAAAGCATATGGGGCTGACACAGACATGACAGCTTTGTCAAAAATAAATTTTTTATACTATCATAATGGATCTGGACTTTGGCACTTGCCTGGGAGATTTAAACACTTCATTGTCTAGTTCTTTCACGAACCACTCTTTCTAGCAGACAATTTGTTTTGTCCTACTTTAAATCAACCTTATCATCATGTTTCATGTTTTGCTGGCAGGCTAGGATTTGATACACTTTTTGGTATTTCCACTCCTGGTAAGAAACTGGTAGCCACATTTCGCACTTGCTATTTTGCCAAAATAGTCTGAAATTGCAAACTTTTCTTGGTTAGATGACTGCTGTTTTCCTATTTTTTTCCCTCTAAGGATTAAAGAGATTGTCAAACTAACATAATGAACAGACTAGAAAAATAAATTAAAAAAGATAAGGGTACCACAGTGAAGGTAATGTGATGGAAGATATGCCCTCTGCCTTAGGCTGCAGGACAAGACACTGTGTATTGAATTAAATGACTTTTAATGGTGGTCAGGGCCACTTTCATGGAGATAATTAAGTTCTTAGCATCACAGCTTACAACAAGGAAAATAGGGCAGAGAGGGAAATCACCGAATTCCTGGGATACAGTATGAATCTCTGGGACACTGAAACAAAGAAGAATTTATAGAAGTGCTAGAAAAATCCAGAATGGCGGGTCATTTTCTATATTACATCTTTTTCAATAACATGAAATTTCATAGACCTCCACTTGTTCGATTAGACCAGTTTCAGACCCAATTTGGAACTTTAAAGATAGGTAGGTCATGTTTAGAGATGAATCAGGTTTTTAGTATTCATGGAAATAAAAGTGTCCAAGTATAGGAGCAACACGTGGCCTTACAGAAGTATGGTGGATCCATATTTTTAGCATCTTACCTTCTGTAGATAGTTGGCAACAATCGCTCTGTGTGCATCTAGATAATTTTTGCTGTCAATCACATCCCTCTCTTGCAGTCTCTTCTCATAGTCCTAAAGATATTTACTAGAGTTTGTGATTCAATATATATTCAGAACTTTATTACACACAAGAAAAATGGTAACTATTTAATTAATATTAATGTAGGGATCACAGTAAACCACAACAGACATCAGATGTTTATAAAGCTATTTTTAATGTTATGTATAAAGTAATAGCACTGCTAAACTTCCATGAATAGAGACAAGAATTCCATTAAGTTACAAGATTCATGTGGTTTAAATTACCATGGAGGATTACCTGAAGATTTCCCTCCCTTCTTTTAAAGCTGAACTTTGACCTGCTGCTATAAACTGAAATTCCATTTGAACTGGAAGTGGCTTCTCTTACTGCAGCTGCAATAGGAAGAATCCCTTATAAACAGAAATGATGCAGCATTCATGAAAGTTGATCTCAAATCTTAACTGTGTTTTATTACAAGTAACTACTTTTCAAGTAACTAGCAACTACTTTTCATAGACTATAAAACTCAAAGAAATTCTACTTTTGGTAGTTTGTTGAGAAAAAAAATATCGAAGAGATTTAATAGCATAACAAAAATCTTCTTTGTACATTGTGAGAAAGTAAAAGCTCTTTAAGAAGAAGCCAGAGTGTGAAGATTTGGCTTTGCCTGAGGTTTGATGAAGACTCTGTAGCCTAACTGAGGGGCTGAGATGAATCTTGGGTACCACCACAAGAAAAAGATTTACTTGGTTCCTGGGGAGAAGTATGTTGATGAGATATTTCTCAGGGTTGTGTTACTACTCTGGTGGACTACAGTGAAAGCTGTGCTGACAGATGCAACTTCTATTCACAAGTTTAGGAAAGTGTTTCATAAATTAAGAAAAGGCTAGAGCTGACACTCTGCTTCCAAGCAAAAACCAGAGCTTACAAATCAGGAGGGTCTCCCAGGATCTGCAACTTAATCGCAACCTGCAAATCCCACTGGCTTTAGAACCATAGCTAGTTAATCATGTAAAAGTACTCAGTAAAATTAATCTTCAGGTCTGAGCTCTAACTTTAAGGATGAACAGCTCAATGTCTAGTTAGTGTCCCTTAAATAGCACAGTGCCCCTGGGATCAATTATAGGGCCAGCATTATTTAGTTTCTTCACCAGTGACCTGGATAAGGAGACACCATACACTGTCAGAAATTTAACCAACGATACTCGATTAGGAAGAGTGGTTAATACAACAACTGACTGAACCACAGTTCAGAGGGCTCTTGATAATTGGAGACTATGAAAACTGAAGCACTAAATAAAAAAAGGTAAAGTTCTGTACTGAGGGTGGAGCAACTTCATGTGCTACCACAAACTGGAAAGCAACCAGAAGAATAACAGACATATTGAAAAAAAATGTGGGGGTTATGGTTTAATGACAACAACAACATGTTCTTTTAGCATCTTTCTAGGGAAATCACCAGCTCCTCCAGCTTGACACTTGTGTGGGGGGGCATGCCTGAAATAATGCATCCAGTTTGCAGCTGTCAGTTCAAGAGGCATGTGGAGAAACTAGATGGGGTGCACTAAGGGATTGCTAAAGCAGTCAGAGGCCTAGAGAACATGACCTACAAGAAGAGGTCAGAATCTTAGAATAATGTAGGTTGGGAGAACCTTCTGGTGGTCTCATCCAAACTCTCACTCAGAGCCAGAACAACTCCAGTCAGGATGCTCAGGGCTTTTGCCAGGTGAATTTTCAGTATCCCTAGAGATGACAAGTCTACAAACTTGCTGGACAATGTGTTCTAGAACTTGGATACATTCTTTGTGAAAAATGTTTCCATTATATCTAACCGGAATTTTCTTGTAGTAACTTGTGTCTATTATTACCTCACCTCTAAGATGAGTCTGACTGTTTTCTCTGCACCATCTTGCTCAGTTCTTGAAGGAAGTGGTAAGATACTCCCTCAGCCTTGCCTGCAGTCCTTTCTGCCTTTCCTTGTAGGTCATGTGCTTCAGCCCTGTATATATTCTGATAGCTCTGTACTGGACTTGCTCCAGTATTTCAGCGTCTTTCTTGCACTGGACAAGATGTTCAAATTCACCAGACTGGTGAGGAAGAGATTAATGAGCAATGCAGTATGGGCCCACAAGTTGAGGAGCACTTAAAAAGGAGAGGGTGCCAAACTCATCTCTCCAGTTTCAGACAGTATAACAAGGGAAAACAGCCATTAAATACAACTTGCAAAGCTCAGGTTGGACAGGACTTTTTTTTTTTTGGTGGTTTTTGTTTGTTTGGGTTTTTTCTGGTTTTTGTTTTGGTTTGGTGGCTTTTGTTGGTTTTGTGTTTGTTTTTTTTTTAAACAATCACTGGAAGGATAGTGAAGCACTGGAACAGGTTATCCAGAAAGGCTGTGGAATCTCCCATTTAGAGATTTTCAAGACTTAGCTAGACAAATACACAGATGACTTCATCTAGTGCTGGCAACAGTTCCACCACTTTAGTGGAAAGCAGGACCAGATGACCTCCAGATAATATTTTCCAAATAGTATTTCCATGATTCTATGAATTTTCATACTTCTTTGCCAAATAGCTAGTAAACCAACTAGGAACAATACCACTTTAAACTTAGTTTTGAAGATCACATCATATAAAATGAATCTAGAATGGGCAATCATGACTTCATCCAATTAATACTTAATGAAAGAAAAAAACCCACAAAAAGAATTCTTAAACTGTGGTTTTTGAACTTTGAATGACAACATGAAAGAATAAAATTAGCCCATAAAATCAACTGGATCAGAAATGTACAGCAAAGATGTACGTTAAAGATGCACATCTTTAAATAAACATACAAAACTAATCTAAAATTTAAAAAGTAAAAATATTTATTGTAAAGACCAAGACACGATTGAATAATAAATATTTTTAAAAATATATATAATCCAATAGAAAAGGAAGAAAGAATTTTTTCATATAAATTTATATAAGAAGAAGTAGGGATGAAACAGCAGTGCCAGAATCTGAGATGATTCTGCTCCTGTTAAGGCAATGAGCACAGTCAAATGCTCCTTAGCTACATAAACTGCTAAAGAACAAAAGAATGCATGACTTAGCACTAATAATGGAGTCGAGATAAAAATAATTGAAGTATGACCCAAATAAAAAAAATGCACACATTGCATTTCAGTAAGGTAATTAACAGACAGGCAAGGATGGGGTAAGCTAATTGGAGCAATGTACTAAAACAGAAATATCTGTAACACAGACTATGGTAAAACATAAAAAGGTTTTCATTCTTGCTAGTCATTGCTTCCAACAGTCTCCACAAAAAGGGCTCAAAAGCTAATAAGCCTAAGCCTGAATTATCTCTGCATTACCTTTCTAAATCTGAAATCCTTCTGAAAAAAAAGTCTCATACCTTTAACAAAAACTATCTTAGAACATTTGTGTCTATCGCAGTTTTTCTGTTTTATTTTCCTTTTCACACAGTGAACAACTGCCTCGGAAAGAAGCTATCTTAATTAGATTAAAATACCACTAGAAAAGACTGAAGGAATAAAATTCTCATTTTTTTTCATGGTCAGCATAGCTCTATATTCTTTAAAAGGATAATTTGACTTAATTGAACTATTATTACTGCAATATTATTAGCATTAAAACTAGAAAAGAAATATTTCAGATAACATACTACCTGGAAGATTTTCTCACTGATTTCTCGTTCATGTAAAGGGACTTGCTTATAGTTTCGGAACTCTGCCACCTCCCCACTTCTGAGCCGCAAGAGTCGGAATCTCTTTGATCTGTTGAACTCCTCATCAGAAACAAAATTAAATTCTTGCTGCAACTGTTCCAACCTGAAGAAATCAGGAACCTGTGCCTCTCTGCTTGTAGCAACCTAAATTAGTAAAGAAATTAAAAATTTTCCATATAACTTTTGTAAGTAAGTCTTACCTGCAGATTGCAAGGATGCTCATTTTAAGCAAAAGCAATCGAGATGGATCACAAAGACTGAAACACCGAGTGTTTTAAAGTAGGGTTTTGCTGAGCGAAGTATATAAGATTAGATACTATAGAATACAATAAAATTCTATTTCCCTGCATCATAAACAAAAGATTAGAGTATGAAAACTATGACACCACAGAATGATCTAGGGAGCTGTACTGTAAAGGCAATCCATTTACACAACTTCAGCCACCTAAATAGCTCCCCAATGTGTTGTTTAGAAAAGCTGAAGCTTCTACAACACACTAGATCTCTTGGTGCAATTGTTACTAATGAGCAACTTCCTATTTAGTACCATACAAGTAGGCTGGGAATTCCCCTGTGCTTTAAGGAAACAACAAACTCAAAATCTGCATTTTGTTTTTAATTTATAAATTAGTCAGTGTGTGCATTTCTTTATATCTATTTTTTGCCACTCCTGAATGGATTATTGAATCATGCTCATTAATACATAAACAACCCACTACTAAATGGACTCATAAATCACATTTTTAGTAGACATTTTGCTTCTTAACACTCACACAAATATGCCCATCACAAATTCAAATGCTGGTACCACGCTGGCATGCATGCAGATTGTCTGGGGAGGTACTGGTGACTAGGAGTTTCACAGCTCCATTAGCCCTACAGCTCTGAAAATACCACTTACCATGATCAGCTGCATCAGAGCTGCATTGTTTGGGTCATTTGGATCAAGTTTTGCTTCCGCTGCCCACTTAGCTAGTTTCTTCATATCAGTTAAGCCTGAGGTGCCAATGGATGCAATAGCATCAATATTTTTTAAAGCACTAGAAAGACAGAATTGGCAGAACTTACATCTAAAACACATATGATTTAGCAATATAAAAGGAGTATTTAAAACAATCTTAGAGAAAATCAAAAAGCTCCCCACAACCTGAACAGTAAATTTACACAATTCTTAGCTGTAGCTATGCAACTGAGGGAATGATCAATTTCAAAGCCAAGTAAAAGGGAAATATGAGGGAACCAGAGGAAGAGAACTTTTATACAATGTAATAAGGTGCTTACTGATACATTTATGATATACCTATGCTATTCCATGTTGCTGCTTACTAGCAAGTAAGAAGGTAAATTGCCTCACAGCATGAAAGTTAACATAAAAGCTTTGACAAAGAACTGGGATGTACAGTCCTTGCTTGTACTGTATCTTAGCTCCTGTCTTTGATCTGTCTCCTGGATGGTGCTCCCAGCCCCACATTATAGCCCTTGTCTCTGCCCCTCCCTGCTGTTTCTGGATAGACCCTGTGGCCTGATTCATCCCCTTGCCATACTACTGCTAGCACTCTGCTCCGCCTGTCATGTCCAGACTGCATGCAGGCTGGCAAGGACACTGCCTGTGTTTGGGAAACCCTTGCAACCTTCTCTCTTGTGGCACAGCCCTGCTTTTGGTCCTCCCTGTAACTACGAGTCTCAGCTCCACTCCCTATCCTTTGGATGCTCCTGCTCAGTTTCTTGGGATTCACAGGAGGCAAGGAAGTATGATAAGTAGTTTGGAGACCATATGTACGCTGACATGCTCACCAGGCTTCAGGCACCTTCTCACAGACGCCATCTCTGAAGCCCCACTGTTACCCAAACCTTGCCACATAAATCCAACACCTCAGGACATGGAAACACCACAGGAGTGAATATTGCCCCTTTTCCTGTTAGGGGTGCTAATTTGAGTCTTTGTTCTCTATTGACTTGAGTATTTTCAAGAACTTATGGGTCTTTTAGAATCAGCCAAATATCCAGCAGTTACTGCAGCAGCAGGTAAAGTGGTAACATCAAGGCTATCTTTAGGCACTGATCTTGAACACATGCACACAGAATCACAGCTGTGCTGAAAAGCTCATGGGCAGCAAAAAGTAACATTAGTCATGAAAATCTTGTCTCTGACTTTCCCAACAGACAATGGAAAGTCACAGAGAACTGTTCATCTGCAGAAGATGATTCAAAGAAGAGTGTTTTACAGCTAACTTCCTTTTGTAATTCTTCAGTTTTCCATTTACTACAGTGATTAGTCTCCAGAGTTTAAAGTTAGCCTTTGAGAATCCATCTTTTTGTTTAAATCTCACACTATTCTAGTCTCACTGAAGTCAGCAGGTTATCAACGAGCTGACCTGCAAAATACTTGAGTGGCTGCAGCTTTGGTCAAATATAGTAACAGAGTGATTTGTAGGCCAGTGCCTAGCCTCTAAATAAATAAAAATCCGACACAAACTAATCAGCTGGCAGAAATAATTGCTCAGTATTAATAAGTATAGGGCAGTGAAGGTACCTGAGAACATTACAAAAGCAGACTTTGTGTATCATCTCCTTGACTTTATGGAATTATATAAAAGCAACAAAATGGACAAATAATCTACAGTATCCAACTTGCAGCCACAGGGCAAATTATATTGTTTTGAATGTAATAATATACTCATTTCTGCAGTTCCACATCCTTCCCATGGAGAAAAATCATGGAATAGTATTATCTTGGAATGATCTGACAGATGACAATTTTCCACTGATAAAATCACCAACAGAGTCAACCCCCCATACTAACTTCTACTGCTTTCATAATATAATTTTTATCATTAATGACAGCAGAAAAGGCAGTTAAAGCATGTGTCCAAACAGCATCTCCAAATGCACTTCAGATAAGAAAGAGCTGGAGTCTCTGTTCTTAGCAAAATGATTACAGGAAGGTTCCTTGACAATATATTCACTTCCTATTAGAAAATAATAAAATTGAATTAATCGGCTTGAGTTTAACTTTAATGCTATCTAGAAAAAATATGCTAAAAAGTAAAATTTCTACCTAAAATCTATTAACCAAAAACATGTGCCCTAAGATATCTGCAGGGGGTTACAGGGCAAACTAAAAATTCCAAACTTAAGGAAAAAGATTATGTAAATTCTGGATTATGAAAATCTATTTTTTTTTAACACTAGTATAATCAGTTTCCCATGAATCACTAAAAATTCATATCATATTACCTTGGAATGCCTGTGTTTTGCTGAGATATGGGAGGAATTAAGGGGATTCCTTTTTCTCCAACTGCCCAAGAGACACTATTGGATACTTTCCCAGAGGTCATTAGAGTCATTTTGTTGCTGCCATCAGCTTCAAAGGAAAAGGACACACCTATCAAGGGAGAAAAATCCAAAGTAGTATATTTACGCATTCAAACACAGTGTCTAAACATTTTTAAAAATATTTCCTGGAAATGAGCACTCAAATAACCTGTGCCTTTATGTAAGTGGGTTAATGTGAAGCAATTCTGCTGCATGCTGTGGGGAAGAACTCTGCTCTAATAAAGAGAAATAAGTGAAAGATTCCATTACACCTACAGAAAGGCATTCCATTTGCATTGGAACGAAAGGCTAAGCCTTGAAAGCTATGCCAAAATCTCTTTTTTTTTCCCCCCACAGATGAACACCACTTAATATTTCTGGTAGTTTTCAGATTCAGCATACTGTTATTAACAAAACAGAAATTCAGAGTCAAAAGTATTATGTATGACTGAAAAGTCAGTCCTAAAGCTTTGTGACACACAATTGTAGAGATGGTCATCACAGTCAATGACATTTACACATACATTTGCTGTACCAATTTTTTTACCACATTTCTTTTCCTCAGCTTTTTACCTATTCTGCTCTAGTTTTATCTGTATTTCATATATAGTGAATTTAAGCAACTCATTCATCTCACAATGCTGTTCAAACTTTTATATAAACTTGAAAGTTCCATATGCTACTATGTAGTCTTCTTGTTTCCCTTTTTCCTATCTTTCCCTTGGCTTATCTTTCTAAAGTCCCAGGGATAAGGTGTGTGCAGGTTGTCAGCCAAGCAAATAGGAAGATAATTACTCTGCATATGCACTTCTACAGACAGTTCTTTGCTGATTTAAAACATCAAAATCATTGGAACCACAATAATTAGTATGTGCTTGCTCTGCAGTATCAGAGTCCTGATTACTTAAATGCTCAAAAAGATCCAAACATCTTTTGCAGCTAGTAAAGCTCCATTAATATTACAAGCCAAATAATAAACACACACATTTTTACTGTACAGAGCTTAAAATTAGTGAGAGATAAAAATTCCACGGCAAATTTCAGTAATAAGGATCATGACTACTATATAAGATCCAGTTACAGAAGCTGTAAGTGCTTTTAAAAGAATTTACTCTGAAACATTCTCCAACCTCTTACTGCTACACAGTTTCAGCAAATGAGAAACACTGAAGTGAGGAAGACAAGACTCCCTACCACTCCCAACTCCTTCGTGGTCCAACATCACACGCTGATTGCTGCTGAACTCTATTTCTTCCAGAGGAGTGCTGCCTGTCAGAACTGCAGTCTCAGGAACAGGTATGAATACCTCAGCCAACAAAGTGCTACTGCTCATACCCATTGTTTCATAAATCTAGAAAAAACGCAGTGACAGACATAGTGAAAAATTTACATGAGTATACAATGAAAACATATTGTAGGGTATTTGGACAAAAAGTTTTACTATGACTTAAGCATGAAATAAATAATTTCAGGTAACTGTATTAATTTACCTCCTAAAATATCCAGTTAGCAGACATTTCAGCTACCAGCAGCTAACTTGATCTGAACTCTTCTTAAAAGTATATCCTTTTCACCTTTCTAATGCACCTGAGAACAGTATGACAAACTCTAGGCTTTAAAGAGCATCACTGTACAATATGCAACTGCTTGTGACAGTTGCTGGCATTAGAGGAAGATTCTGGAGGGATTCTGCCTCAGTAATTCTCCCTTTCCACAAAAGGCAGGGTATGGCACACAGTCCCCATTCTGGCAGCACTGCAGGCTGCTTCCCTCTTTCCTGGTCAGCTGCAGGCTCAGACTGATGTAAGTGATTTCTGCATTCAGATGTTTTTAATCCAAGAAGATGGTATTCCTTTTCCTTTTTAATTGATATAAAACTGAAATTAAATAAATGGAACAGACAAGGGGTATATGCTCTCCCCTGAACTACCAGTGGTTACCTAACTGGAGGAGTCATCTAACAGAAGAAGTAGGATCCTGATTCTGGTTCTCCCTAAAAATACCTTGTATTAATTCTGAAAAGTACTCAGGTGAATAATTTATTAATTCATACTTGGTACGAGGGTGGTTGTGGTTTGACTTAACTGCACTGCTGATCAAGTCAAGTGCAGTTATGGACATTATCAGCAATGACTTTTTTTTTTCTTATCCCCCTCCAGTAAACATTATGATGGTTTTACTGTGTAGACAATGATGTTTTAAGAAGACCACTATAGCAATTTTATCTGCAACACTAATTTTCTAAAACTAAGAGGCTGACCCACTAACATACTTAATCACATTCCAATTATTTAATTTCTCCCAAGCAACCCACATCATGTTCTATACATACAGAAAGCAGAAGAATCAAAAATGTAGCAGCAACATTAAAAGTTTGTGATTGGAGAAGCAAAGAAGGAGCATAACATTGATGATTTACAAAAGGTCTTTTACAGGTTTTTTACTCTTTATGACACTACCATAGAGCAAAACACAAGCATTAGAGGAGTAATTACATTTCATATCATCTTTTTAAAAGTTACCATGATAAATCATCTACCTGTAGTTTCAAACTCTCTGGCCAATTGATTATTTGTAAATTGAAAATCTGTCCAAAATGAACTCTAAAATCAGAACTTATTGGTCGGGTAACAGTCCTTGACACTTCTTTGGAGTTGAAAAGGACTTTTATAAATGCTGAGCGTTTCTTCACATCTTCCCGTCGCAAAACTTCTGCTCTGTAAATATGTCAAACAAGCTGTTATATAATTTTTAATAACATTTTTATTATTTGGTTATTTTTAATAATAAACTGATTTCTCGCAAGGAAACAGAACCCACTTAAATAAGGATGGTATTCTTCCAAAAAGGTCACTACACAGGAATGACTTTAAAATATTATTTAACAGTTGTTTTATCTTCTCAGGAATACAAAATGATTTAAAAATGAACAAGAAAAATTTTGGGTCTACTAAAGCTACCTTCATATAAAAGAAGTTATTTAGGAAAAAAAATTCTCTTCTACTCCTTTCCTCCAAAGCACAACAAATTATATCAAATTGAGTTAAGATATTGAAGTTTTTAATCACTGGGAGTAGAACAGCCAAGCAGTATTCCCTGATGAAGCTATTTGCCAAATAAGTACAAAACAAAGCAGTTTTCAAATTACTGAAATTTATAGTAGATGTATGTGAAATTGTGTCTGTAAATGTGGAAACTAACATAAAACAAGTACATTTATTTATTTATTTTATCCACAGTGAAATCTCTGGTTTACTACACAATTTCTTTATTTTCCCCTTGTTGACTACAGCACAGACCTGGTGTAAAGGACTAGCTAGTGAGAGCAGTTCTGACTGAAGTGACCTAGACTCTACACTGAAAACAGCTTCTTGATATCTACACCACTGTTCTATGCAGATGCTCAAGGAACATCAGAAGGTTCAAACGGAATAGGCAGACATGCATTCTCTAAGTCCACTGTATACAAGGTTACATATGACTTGAAAACAAATTAAGTTATATCACCTTCAGAAGCAGAAGTTTCATCACTAGGCTAAATAGAATGGTGAGCTCATGCTTCTGAAGTTGTATAAACAGCCAATTGATAAATAGCAGCAGAAAATCATAAACAAGGTAATTTGCAGGCCAACATTTATCTTACCGAGGGCACTCCTCAGTTGGAGTTATGTTTCCTGAGAGGACCAGCTCAGGAATTAGAACAGGCTCTCCAGGTTTCCTTCTGCAGCTGTCAGCTTTTTCCCTAACCTGCTGCTCTATTTCCAGTCTACTAGCCATTTTAGGTGGGATGGGTTTTATACGTTCCTCATCAAAATCATAATCTTCTGATTCTTCATCTTCATTAATGTCTTTTTTCTTTTTTTTCTTCTTGGACTTCTGCGTATAAAAATAATAATGTTCTTACTGAACTTGTTTCCTAACACATTTAGTAATAATTTTATTCTTCGTGAAACTGAATGATTTAAACAAACCTGCATCTTCTTCCAGGACTTCCAGTCTTGTAGCTCAGTTTTATACTCCTCCATTTTCTTTTCATATTCTTCCATATATTCTTCTAGTAATTCCTTTATCTCAGCCTGAATTTCTGCTTCATATGCTTTCTCATCTGATTGCTGATCAACCTCTTCCCTTCAAAACAACAACTATTAACATGTTGCATAAAATAACATAAGGGCTACAATTAAGCCTCTAATAGATAATAGAAATCTACTTCTCCATGAATTGATTTCATTATATCAAAGGTGTATTCTCTTTAAAAATACTAGCATAGATAGTCTAGGAGTTGATAGCAGATAGTTATTACACAGAACTAATATAATTACTCTTTCTTTACTCATTTCCTTTCTGTTACAGTAATTACTTGTTATTTTAACCTTCCCTCTTCCCTAAACTCAAAAAGAACAGTGGCAGGCTCAAACAGTGCCAGACACTACTCAAAGTCTTACTTCACCCTTCATATCAGAATTGTAAGTTCCCAAATTAATTAATCTTATTGCAATTCCACTGCTAGCAAATGAAGCACAAAAAGTGTTATCAAAACATACTTCCTCAAATAAAGTTTCATGGGTGTGTTAGTGAACTTCTGAAAGTCACGGAGGGATTTCATTTGTTTCCAAACTTTGATAATGGTCTTAAGCAACATTCTGTCTTTTTCTTGTTCAGCATCACGAAGTCTTCTGGTTTCTCTAGAAATATACATACACAGCACCAAATCAATCAGAACTGTCTAACTCAGTGGAACAGATAAAAAACTTTGGATACCAGAAGCCAAGGGATGTGGGTTTCAATTTGATTGATGGTTGCAGTGGTTTAAATCCAAGGAGCATAAAACTCAGACTTGAAGATGGCAGGATTTGATTTCCTTCTGTACTCCAGTCTCTTGCATTTCAAACAATCTGATTTCAATTAAGTTCATTCTCTAGAGATCTCAAAGTTTTCGGAAACGCTTATTACAGCTGCATGTAATTAAAAATATTTTAAAGTCAATTCATGTAAACAACAGCCCAGGAAACCTACACTGCTGCTAGGGAGTAGTGCTTATTACATGCACACATTACAAAAGATGTTTTAAACTTCATGTGCTTCTAGCTCCAGTAAAAAGGACTTGCAGAGATGAAGTAATGCAGTAATATAAGTTCTCTGAAAGCCCTACAAGGTTCTTAAAAGAAACAAAATTAACATGGCCTTTTTCTGTCTCAGTACTGGTATTTCACATTTCCATCCTCTAATCTGTTTGTAAAAGAGCTATTCATTAGCACTTTTAATGACCAACACACACCTCCCATGGAAATGTGCATGCAGCACAAGCACAGGTTGTTTCCAGTACTATCTTTGTAGATAAACATGTCTAATAAAAATCATGTCATTTAAAAAAAAAGAAAGATTACTACTTGTATTATTACCACACATTACTACTTGTATTATTCAGAGAATGTGGAAGACTGAAACTAAGAGATGAGAGAAGAAATACACAACGCCTCATTTAAAAGGATAAGCAAATTCAGCCAAAATAAGTAACTAAGAAATACAGACTTTTCAGAAAGCAATATGAGTAATTTCTCCACTTCATTAGCTAGCAGTTTGAATACTACTATCCATGCAGCTTAACAACCTTTTCTTTTTTGTCTACCAGATGAAGCTAGAAGATGAAACTTAAAGACATGAGGAAAATACGGGTCAGTAATTACACTTATTTAATGTATTGGATTTGGAAGCAGGACCTTTCAGTAGAGAATCACGTCTGCTAAAACACATCACCCACAAGAACCTGAATCACAGAACTGGCAGCATACATTGTCTTCCTCCTTCAGAAAACGAGGACAGTAGGACTGAATTTTCAGAACTTTTCTGTATTCAGACAACATTTCTTCCTCAAACCAATGGAAATCTACAGCTTTGATCTTCAGACAGTAAAGTGCAGACATCTGTTATGTTATTGGAGGGTGGAGGAAACAATTAGATTATTTTCCACGCTACCATGGTCTCTTCATCTCTACAATTTCTCATGAATGTATTACACTGACCATCAGGAGAATGCAAGGTTAAAAGAGAGACAAGGCAGATCTGATGTTTTTACCAAAATATGTGGTCCAAGCTAGTATTAAACACCCTGACAGCAAAAATTCCTGAGCCCAACTGAGCTTCATATGTGTAACGGTTTCCAACAATAGAGCTGTAGCCAGAAAGAAAAGCTACAGTTTTTCTTTATGATATGAAAAGCCCTAGAACAATACCAGCCAAGCTCATCTAATGTTAATCAGGCACAAGTGATCTCACTGATTTGAGCAGAGTTTCTCCAGATTCGTAATACCATGACACTAAACTAATGCACTCAAGACCTAGAAAAACACTTAAGATACCCAGAAATAATATTTTATCTAATTAGAAATTAACATCAAACAAGCCTCAGGGTTGGTGCCAAAATCCAAGAACCTTGTTCCCACAGTGAATGTCCTCATTACCATTCCCCCACCTTCCCTGGTGAGAGCTCCTGTCTCCGAGGTACTGTATGGTAACTGCACACCTCCTGCCCCCAGTCCTCTAGCAGATGTGTTAAGAAGATACTAATAAAAGTTACTCTATTTTCAACGGAAGGAAGTCTTTGTCCCTCAGTATAAAATAATACATTATAGACTACTTCATGCCCTGTACAGGTGCAAAACAGTGTACTTGAAGAATGAAAACCTGAAGCAGCAATTCCCTATCTAAGAGGAGTGTGTGGATGTGTAAGTGTAAGCAGATGTAGATTTCAAGGCTGCAAGTAGAATTGTTATTAATTTTTTTAATGCTTTGTTATCATGTGACTCACTATATCAGTCTAAACTTCTGTTTCTTTAAATTAATACATTATTGACTACTTTAAGATAGGTGAAAACTTTCAGATTTTTATTATTTAATAGTTAAAAGGCTGTTCAACATGGATCTCCAAAATAACTTCTTTTTTATCATACTACTTACACTTACAGTTCATCACTATCCATCTGCCAGAAATAATAGAAACTATCACTACCAAGCCAAAAACTGTAATATATTTTACTAGCCAGCTATTGTCCAAGAACAATAACTGTAATCTTGTAAAACAAAATTCTACCATTTTATTTGTATTAGTCCACTAGCAAAAACAGGGCAAAATATCTAAGAATGGGAAGCAAGTCAAGAATACTTGTGTAATGAGGAAGAGGATGGAAAAAACAAGGGGCTTTGTCTGTTCAAAAAATCATGTTATCCAGCTGAGGTTTACCAAAACTTTATTTTATTTAAATTTTAATTGTACAAAACACACCACTAAATAGTTACTAAGTAATTAATAAAAGATAATCAAATTAGACCACTTTTGAACCAAAATTTCAGCCTAAACTGTATATTCTTCATATTTTTTTATGCAACTTATCAGTGAGAACTCTTAAATCCTCAAAATTATTCTAGAGGTATTTACAGTAGAATTTAAAGTCTAACATGAGTCATATTCTGTATCAACATGTAAAGGAAAAAAGGAATACAGTTTTAAAAAGAAATGATTTAATGGATTCATACCTACCTGACCTCCATTTTGTATTCAGATATGCTCTGTTGTGCCACAGGAACACCATCACCAGCACCTTCTATACTACATTGCACAGCATTCCTCAAAGCATGCAGCTTAAACAAGCAAACAAACAATTAACAGATGGCTTAATGAGGCATACAGTGTAATGTACCCTGACATGAAAGAGCTAGTTACTACATGACAGAAAACTCTGAACTGTCTTGATTCTATAATTATGGGGCTTTGCCATGATTCTTCAACATGCAATTCTAATTAGGATCCTGGATGTATCAGGGAGATTTATGGACCTTGATCACTGTGACAGATCTAATCAAGGAGAAAAAAACTGATCTAGGGATTATTCTGAAAGCTCAGGATCAAAGAGGTAAGGGGGGAAAAAAGTGAGTCTGAGAAAAGAACCACCTTTCACAAGTCTTTTTTGGGACTAGGAAGGGCCACTAAAGGCAATCCTAGAAAATCACAGAATCATAGAATCATTAAAGTTAGAAAAGAATTCCAATATCATCGAGTTCAACCTTTGACCAAACACACCCATTGTCAACTAAACCATAGCACTAAGTACTACATCCAGCCATTTCCTGAACACTTCCAGGGATGGTGATCCCAACACTTCCCTTGGCAGCCCATTCCAATGCTTAATTACCCTTTCAGTAAAGAAATTCTGTCTGATGTCCAACCTGAACCTCCTCTGGCACAACCTGTGGCTATGTCCTCTTGTCCTGTCACTAGCTGCCTGGGAGAAGAGGCTGACACCCACCTGGCTACAACCTCCTTTCAGGTAGTTGTAGAGAGTGAGAAGGTCCCCCTTGAGCCTCCTCTTCTCCAGGCTAAATAATCCTTGAAAGGAGGTTGTAGTCAGATGGATATGCTGGTCTTTTCTCTCAAGTAACAAGTGATAGGACAACAGTAAATGTCCTCAAGTTCCAGGGAAGGTGTAGATTGGATAGTAGAAAAAATTTCTTCACTGAGAGGGTTGCCAAGCACTGGAACAGGCTGCCCAGGGAAGTGGATGAATCACCATCCCTGGAGGGATTTAAAAGATGTGTAGATGTGGCATTTGGGGACATGGTTTAGTGCTGGACTTGGCAGTGGTTGGACTCAATGATCTTACAGGTCTTTTCCAACCTCACTGATTCTGTGGTTCTGTAGGTTCCTGTAAAGTAGGCATGGAGAAACCAAATGTCTCATTTCACAGAGAACTAAGGCATATCCTTCAAAAATAATGACAGACCAAAATATATCAAGGAATTATTTTGAGACACCACACGAAATATCTTTCCAACATTAGAACTATAACCTAATGCTTTTTATAAAAATTCAGAAGCATCTGTATACCACCTACTGACCCTCATATTACACTAAAAATGATCTTGTATATAATGATGATTTTTCCCTTTTAGAAGCTCTTTAGGGTAGAAAATCATAATCACCTTGAAATTATGGAAATTTGAATTTAATAATTCAAATCTAATATCCATCTAATTTTTAACAGACAACTATTCTTGTGTGCCCTGATGACATTAGAATTGTACTAACAATGCCTAGTGTACAAATTTGCACCAGAGAAGACCACTACCATTACTTCCAATGTACAGGTGGAGGAAGAGTAGTGGTATGCAGAGGATAAGCAGCCCCAGCCAAGCTCATCCAGCAAGTCAGTAATGGAGCCAGGAACAGAAGAGTCTACATTCAGCCTCAGGTTTTGCCATGCCACAAGAGTGACACAGTAAACTACTGTCTTTTGCTGTCTCCCTGCCAGAGCAGCTGTACTGTAATATCTTATCTGGAAAACATTTTGGCTACTCTAAGGAATACTATGTAAATGTTATTATATTCCTTTTGCCTCAGAGTTAATTTAAATCTGAAGATCAAAGAAATTCATGATCTTAAAAATGCAATTCTGCATTGAACACACAACAACCTCAGTCAAGTATTTAGGTTTTTTTTAGCTTCTGACAAATTCAGTTTTTACCTTAAACTGTCACATCTCAATAAGGTAGGATGACAGACCAGAAATACCTTGTCTGTGAGAAGTTTGGTAAGATTCTTCTGTTTTCTTGCTAAATACTGATCATATAACTGAGCCAGTTTAGCTGCTAACACATGCTCACGGCTAAAGCAGGGATGATGTGTGAATATCAGTCCAGAAATATCAATATCCAATTGAAATAGCCCCTGAAAATCTCCAGGTCCAACAAAATATTGATTGGCAGATGTCATTTTAATTGCCTGAAAGAAAAAAATTAAAAATGGATTTACAAACTCTGATAACACTATCTTTCAAAGAGTTCCTGTATCAGAAAATGACCCATTTAGCACTGCCTACATTTAACTACTGAGTCTTAACCTCCTGCTTTATTGATAAGTGCGTGGCACAAAACCACCACAGGTATTCTACACAATAGAATTTTTATAGCCCATATGAGGCTGAGATACTAAGTCATCTGCCCATACTGAAGGTTTTGCTGAGCAATGAAGACAATGACAGTGAATTAGAAAAAGAAAAACCCGCTAGTTCTCTTATTATCCATCTGTTTAGTATGCTTTTATTTTCTCTTAGAACTCAGCTCTCAGAGAACAGCTCTCCTTGTAGACCATTTGGAATCTGCAGATTAGGAAATATGTTATTGCCTTCCCTATTCTAACACCAGGAACATTCAGACTAATAAAGTCCAATAAAAGCTTTCAGCAACAAAGTGTAAAAAGCTTGCTTTAACCCGCTGCAACAGAAAGACATTCATGGGTTACATCCTCAAGTTACTGAAAGCAGTAACTGAAAGCTGGAACACTATTTCCAGCCTGACTACTGCTGCTTCCTTCTTAGAATCCTTCAGAAGAGGTTCATCAGAGATATTCTGGTACCATAAAAAATAAAGTATGTAGTGTTCGTTGCAGTCCCTTTCTGAGTATGGGAAAAGGGGGGATTAAGAGGGTGTTGTAAAGCTCTTTAACAGTACTGATATAAATGGCTATGAAATACACTTAAGTCCAACTGATCCTCCCACATTCAGCTTCTCACCAAAATGTTTGATTTGATGTAATCTGTCAGAAAAATGACAGCTTTGAATTCCTTACACTTTAACTATTTCTCTGCCCAGAAAGGACCCCTAAGCTCAGTGTCTTACTTACCACAGTGATTTGGATATTTACATGTCACTGTTCACGTAAATACGGTGTTCTCAAAACATAAGTTCTCTTGGCCTATCTTTACAAGATCTAAGCAGTAAACTTTTCCTACCTGCAGAAACACCCTGCATAGATTAGTGGTACTGGATGCATCCTGTGACTTGCGTATTTATAACCAGCATCAATTAAAGGGCCACATTTAAGTCTTTATCAACAGCAACAGTCAGAAACACTCGTGTGTCCCAAAAGAGTAATCTACTTTGAAGCCTTAAAACTCAGTTTTTCCAAGAGGGTAATAAGAGTGCTAACAAGCAGAACAATTAAAGCTTGCTGAATCATTTTAATTGAAACTTATTTTGATTTGTACTGATTGCACATTGCAACTGCTGTTTGCTAGGGCAGGTATGCTGTTATTGAGGGAAAAACAGTAACAAAAAAACCTGCAAACAAAACAAAGCAACCAAACAAGAAAAACAACAAAGAAAAAAAAACCAACACAAACCTACAACCCCCCAAATATATCTGAATTGATGCTACATAACTCAAAATTAGTTGCTGTCTATATGAGTGAACTGCATATAAAGACTTGTTAAGGAGGAGTTTAATCACTGTAAAATAACCATCCTGCACACGCTCTTCAATTATTTCTCTTCAGCTGCTGATGATCAAGTCTGTCTATTAGGTCCTACCTCGAGGAGGTTTACAAATACACTAATATAGGAACCACCCTACTCTCTCATGAGAATATCCAAGGGTGCCTCACAGAGACCTTAGTGACTGTCATGGACCGATGCTTTTCTATTTCAACCAGTACTATCAGCTTAACTCTTCATTCTTTGGTATGCATTTTTCCAGAATAAAACAGGTGGAATATACTTGGAAATGCAGAGCACATTTAAAGAACAGTTGTGGAAAAGCAGTCAACAGTCATAGTTCTTAGTACAAAACCCTTCAGGTCACCAGGGTTTCTGGTGCAGAAGAATTGAGATATTGGGTCATATATTTCCACATATATGAAATATGCCTACCTTTCTATAAACTGTTTCAAGTTCTGGTGCAATGCCTTCTTCAAGAGAAAATATTGGAGGCCTAGTAGGAGACTGTTTAATTGGATTAGGCAATGCTAAGATTTTGCCATCGTCACCAAACCACTCTTTCCCCTACAAAGAAAAACATAATTTTATTTTGTTTCTTACTTTTTACACAAATTACTTGCAAAATTATAATTCTTGTCGAAAAAATACAGAATAAAAGGTACTATGAACTGTTTGTGCCTGAAATAACCAAAACTTTCCTAAGACACCAAAATGAAATCTTCAAATATATCATAGGTAAGTTTTGAAATCAAAAGACCAAGGAGTTGCTCAAAATTTAGGTATACTGACTTTTTTCCTTCCAACATTTAGTGTTACAGATTTGAAAGGAAAAAAAAAATCAACATCTACACCACTTACTTAAATGTTACTTTCTTAAATCACTAAAACTGAAATAATTGTACGTCTTGTTTTTCACAAGAGCTAAATGGAAGTTCAGGTAATTTATCAAAGTGTCTCTCAAATCATCTATTCCACTACTTAAACAGCATCTATGAAAGCAGATGAGGTAAGTATCTCACACACCAGTTGTATTCATGGCTTCACATGTTGAACATTGTTCTAATTCATCCCTCTGTTCTCATTACCTGGATTCAAATACAGCTTAAACCAGTGCAGCTGCCCAAAGATGTTGCTCTGCCCTCTTATTTCCATGCCTGGTTTAAGCTGACCATAGAACCAAATGCTCATGTTGAACCCATGACACAAAACAGAAAACTAACTGGGTTGAAGGTGGCCAGTTGAAAATTTTAGATCCAAATACTCCCAGTCTGATTCAGAAAATTATCTCTGCTAGCCCACAAAGAATACACAGAATCATAAAAAAATATAAAGAGCAGCTGCTGCATAGGAGCTTAAATCCGTACTAAACTATACACACCTTACTGTGTATAGGAGAATACAGCAGGACAAAATATATGCAAGCCACTTTCCCAAGTGTTTCTGCAAGACATTCTTAAAAATCTGAAAGGATTCTACAACCTTTCCAGATAATTTATGCCAATATTTGATCCTTACAGTCTGATCAGTGATCTGTTCCCCAGCAGAACCAGGAAAAGACAACAATAAGACCCAGTCTTGTTCTCTGACAATTGGGTTGCACTAAGAACACACTCCTACAAAAATCTGTATTTCCCGATATCTGATGCTGCTAAACATTTTAAGGATGAAAGCCCCATATTAGTGTGACCATCCACTTATCTAACTATAACAAAATAAAATACCGGTAAATAAAAAAAGACAACTAAGAAAGTAGCAGTGACTTACCTGCTCCTGTCTGAGTATTCTGTTTTCTAAAATATTTTGATTAGACTGTGATACAAAGGGCCTTTCTCCTGTATAAAGACCTTCATCCTCAAGGTACCTGGGCTGCATATTTTCAGGCATCTTCTCAGAAACAGGCACTAATAAGAAATTAAAGAGAAAACCATGCAAAATATCTTACAACTGTAATTCTAGTTTGTTAATTCTCTAGGAGCCTATGCAGTTCTTAAAATGAATGGCACTGCATGTTAAGCATGCTGTCAGAAATATTTTCCTACACAGGAAATACAATATAACCAAAATATGTCCTTTTCTTAAAAAACACTGAGCCCATACACACAGTGAAATAATCTTGAAACAGGGAGGGATTATACTGAGGATTACAATAAATTATTCCCTAACTCAGAACACAGTGGATCACACTGGAAGCAGTCAGAACTAAGCTACAAGACACAAAAAGACAGAGGCACCCAATGCCAAATATTTTGACATTGCATTGCAAGCTGTACCAACACTGCTCTGGTACAGACCACTGAGAGACTCGTTTCTGTTTCTTCCAGTTCAAATATTAAACAGCAAGTGATATTATAAAGCAATTTTTTAGGGCTTTGCAGTTCTGTGGGAATAAGGTAAAAAGGTCATAGACATGATCAGTGTTGACTGTTTCCAATTCACAAAATCACATTTTGTGAAAAGGGCCCCTTGAATCACGTTACTTACATGACTCCTGACAAACTTGCCACACAGAAAAAATTGCAGATGTAGCCAAGCGAATAAATAGTGTAAGTTATAATGCACAGTGCATGAGCCACCTCAGTTCCTAAATGTGTGTACCCAGTAACCTGCTGCATAAGTTCAACAACGTAACAGCTAAACCCCAGTGGAAGAAGAGCCAGGATCTTGCATTTCCTTATAGGCAGCACAAAGACAATTACCCCAGAGCAGCTGATGTGCCCTGTGAGTGTACCAGCTGATGACCCACTGAGGTGTGCATGCTTCTAGTTAATCCTTCTGTCAGACCTTTTCAGACTTGACTGGGTGATCAGTGTCAGAGAGTCCCAATTAAGTATCTCTCTACTGCCAGACACAGTTGATACAAAAGTTATTCAGCAGATTAAAGAATGCCATGCTATGCAAAATCCAGGAACAAAATGGATAAGCACAATCTTCATACCTGTTAGCATGCTGGGAATGAAGAGAAATTCTTTTTCCCTTTTCAGCTGTTCAGAGTAGTTTTCACATTCAGCAGGTTTCATTACTACAAAATCTTCATCTGTCCGCCCCATGAATAAATCATCGTCTTTAATGAGGTGTACGTCTTCATCCTATAGGTTGTGCAAACATCTCTGTTAGTTCATCTGTTTCTTAAGAAAGTTTCTTGAGAAAGTATACTTTCAGAATTTTTAAGGAAACAAAAGCTGTCATTTTGTATTAGACTATTAAAATTAATTCAAGAAGTCTGAATAAAAATATGAACATTTTTTCCTATAGTTCAGACCGTTTCATCTTCCTCTTGTTCATCTTCATGGGTTTCTACACATTCCCCTTCTGTCTCTTCTTCATTTAATCCATTCCTTTTCCTGGCTCCAGATTTCATATTCTCTTGTCCAGCATCAAAATTGAAGGTAAAGAAATTATATGCTTCCTCCTCAGAAGGAAAATCATTCTGGAACTAAGAAAAGAAAACAAAGATATTTTAATACAGCGTTTATAAGAAAATTAGGGCAAGTGAATAATTTTTTCCATTAGGAATACAAAACAGCAGCATGTATAAAAACTTGTCGCAGGATAGTAATTATTGTATATCAAAGAGAACTCACCCAAATGCTGCAGCTAACTGAAATTTGTAAATCATACATGATACTTTCTCTATTGCTATACTATAATTTCACTGAATGTTTCTTGTAATGTTTTATTAAAAAGGTTTAATTTTAACATGTTTATTGTTTTAAACATAAACAATTTGTGAATCACAAAATGCCAAAGTTTAAATTCTGGCCATAAGGCAGATATCCAGGTGAATGATATGAAGAGAAATTTCTAATGGCTTTTTGCCTCTGAAGGACCCAGGACCCTTTAGCTTTAGGATGAATCCTCTAACAAAAGAATTAACAGCGTTTTGTTGCTAATAAATACCAACATACTAATCTGCAAAATGCTTTAACTGCCAACCAGTGGCATTCAATAAAAAGGATTTAAACAGAAGAAACATTTTTCCTCCAAGCTCCAGTATTTGTGTCCAGATGGATTTACTTGAACTTGTTTTTAATCAAATGACCCAAAGCCATTCTTACATTTGATGAAGGTTCCCTTTATATACTTCAATTGTTGGCATACACTGTTTGTGAAATTTTTAATTAAATAACATTCTCTCCAATGCATAAGACTGAATTCTGTCTGCTCTTTCAAACAGAACCATGAAGCCATACAGTGTTTAAATGAAATTAATATGGGTTATTGAAATGAAGGAATTGGTACTTACTGTTGACTTGTGCTTAAGCTTTTTTACAGAATCACGAAACTTTACTTTTGGTGGTAAGTGGGTTTCATCCTCTCGCATCTCCCTAAATTTATCATTATCAGACTGCATAAAAATATATACATAAGTTTTAGCACATATTTACTGAACCATAAAAAATACAAACAGTTGAACACAGTTATTACATACTGCATTTTTACAGAAAAAAAATAACAAGAGAGAAACACAGTCACTGTGGTAACAAACTGATTTTATATTTATTTTAAAATGGTACATCCAACTATTACTTAATTCCTTTGGGTGAAGAAACAGACTGCAGAGTATCAAGAAATGGTTCATTGCCTAAATAACAACTTACTGTCTTCACTGCTGATGGGATCATTGTTTCTGCACTCCTGAACACAAACAGCCATGTGCTGATCTCCAAAGGGGGAGAAATGGGGCGACAATGGCAAATCTTTCCCTCTGCAAATGAGGGGCTGGCAGAAAGCCCGGGCCAGGTAACAGTGGCAGGGGTGCTGCTGGTAGGCACTGCTGCCCAGGGAATGGAATTAAGGAGCCTCTCAGACAAACTCTGCTGCAACCAGGAAAACCCTCTTCGGTATTAGAAGGTAATAGAAAAGGTGGCATCCATTGCTTGGGTGTTGAAATAAAGACTTGATTATTTGTTTTATTTTCTCTCAAACAACTATTGCTATGCTACTCTCAAAGTGCATGGGGGACATCCCCCTGCCTTTTCAAGAAAAGTAGCAGCATGGTTATCCATTCCCAGTTTTGCAAAGCCGTATCTGTCCCTACATGCAGATCACTGTAAACGTCACTGGTTCTGAGGCTGCTTCAGCAAGTTCATTTAAGTGCTTCAAAGTGATTTTCACCAAGCTCAGCCAATGTAAACACATCTACCACTCTATCTGTGGCCTGAACCGTTAGATTAAAGGAAGACTCTTCTCAAGCTTACTACTATTTCACCTAAACTTCAAAATAATTATTGCAAAAAGAAAATCTCCAACTCTGTCAATCTGATGGCCACTTGTTTAACAACAAAACAATATCTCAATTGTC
The DNA here is from genome assembly GCF_001715985.3 of Manacus vitellinus. Taxonomy (NCBI): domain Eukaryota; kingdom Metazoa; phylum Chordata; class Aves; order Passeriformes; family Pipridae; genus Manacus; species Manacus vitellinus. The sequence continues at coordinate 9,298,253 of NW_021938789.1, read as the reverse complement.
AGTAAATAAGTACAGGAAACAAAAGCAACACATGGAAGGTTTCAGATATTCTTTATATAAAATTAATAACCAACTCTAATAAGGGTATCACTTCTGCAATTTCCTAATACAAACATATTAAAACAGTACTACGTAACTGAAAGCTGTAACAATTACTTATTATAACACTGCCAAAAACCTACCCTCAACCTATATGAAAAGGTAATTCTCCCCAAGACAAGTAATTTAACCAGGCTAATTCATATTGTTTGGAATTCCAGATAAAAGCATTACTGCTACATGCTGTTATTTCCTGGGCATACACATTCTTTGGAACACATTTTCTACAGGCAAGCAATCTCTTTGTGAATTTTGAAGAATATGAGTGCAAATTCTGCACAGATAGAGCCTTTGTTATTCTTTTAATACAAAAATCATTTTCTAATGTAAAATAGTAACAAGGAAATACAATACAGTACAATGATATAAAGCTAATATCCAGCATTTAGCAATTACACTGTGGAAATTTATATAAATTTGTAAGTAAATGTATGTATGTAATACAGTGGTCTTTTCTGTTACAGTAAATTTTAAATACTTCAAGGCATCTAAAGCAACAGAAGTTATGAACCTTTAAATGACAGAAGTTTCACATGTCAACTACAATGAAAGCAAATTATTACTGTTAAATACGTACATTGAAAGCAATAATCAGAAAGGCTCCTTCCTGTCTACTAATTCAAACAGTAGTATAACTTTGATCAATGAAATTGATCTTCAAGACTGTAGCCTTTGATTTATTTCATGTTTCACACAGTAAGACACAATGCACTTTCTTACCACTTTATCCAGCCTGACTTCTGGGTTTCTTCCTCTGACGCCTTTTAAACGCCTTGGTTGTGGACTGGGGTATTCTTGGGATAAAGTAATTTCAGCTTTTGACTAAGTAAAAAAATAAAAAAAATGCTTAGCTATAACAGAAATAGAATAAGATCAAAGCTACAATAATTCCCAGGAACTCGACAACTTATTCATGTTTGTGTTAGGGACAGAATCTTTTATATATAATCAGCTTAACTGATTTTACAGACCTAGATATTAATACCCCTTATTAAACTGCACAGTAAACTTACAAAGAAATCCATTGATCTCAAAATAGTGTCAAAAATTTTTTGACAAAAAACACAGATGGATCTTCTAATGATTGTATCATTTGAGTTATAAAACAATACATTGTATGTTATTACACACAAATTAAATATAAACTCTAGAAAAAAAATACAGCAATACAGAAAACTACTGTACCAATGAACTTAGTATTATTTTGGCATTAGAAATCAAAAAGCAGATATCCCAACTCAGATTCACATAGCACAAAGCAAGTAAAATGAAGTGAGTGGTACTTATAAGACTGAGGTCAACCAAATAGGACTTCTGAAGAATTCTCACCTTTGCTGCTTTTAGTTTCTCTCTCATTCGCTGTCTAACAGAAAGCTCTGCAATACCTGTCCTTGATGTAGAAGGAACAGGTGGCAACTCTGAAACAGAGAAGAGATGGCAACATGTTTAAATTAAGTATTTCCTGAAAGAAATGTATGTTAAATAAAACCATCTATACCATACATAATCCCATGTTCCAACAGAAAGAACTTGCATGAGAAAAGGTGAATGAATGAAACATTTTTTGGAAATCAGTCCTTACAGACTATCACTTAAATGCCTTTAACTGTGATGGATCTACCTTTCATTATATACTATAAACCACCTTAAGTAATGCATAGTCACACTTCTTTTCTATTAAAAACACATAAAAGAATCTCCTGGCATTTTATAAGCTGTTAGTCAGAGCTGTCTCATCTAATTTTGAATGGTGATGTGCTATAAAACCCGAAACTTCCCATTTCACACACAAGCTAGTAAGGCCATATTTAAACATATTTAAAAAACCTGGGCAGACTCAAGCCCAAGGGTCCTAATGAGATGCTGCCATCAGTGCGGAGGGAGCTGGTCAATGTTACCTGAAGGTTACCCTCAATTATCTTTAAAAGATCATGGTGATGATCAAGGGCGGTTCCTGAGGATCACTTCCGTCTTCAAGGAGGGAAATCTGGGGAACTACAGGCTGATCAGCCTCACCTTGATGCCCAAGAAGGTGATGGAGCAAATAATCCTAGAAACCACTGTCAAATATGTTAAGACAAAATCTCGGAGTCATCAGCATGGATTTACAAAGGGGATAAACCTCTACCTGACCAATGAGACAATTTTCTATGACATGATAACTGGATTAGTGGATGAAGGGAAAGCGGTGGATGTTTTTTATCACTGGTTCCTGTAACATTCTTATAGAGAAAGTAATGAAATATGGACCATGTACGTAGGTGGACTGAAAACTGGCTGAACTGGGAGGCTCAAAGGGTTGTGTAGTGTCCAGCTAGAGGCCATCACTAGAACTGTACCCCTGGGGCTGTTTTCAAACAAACGAACAAAAAAATTGCACATCCCACCCTCCAACCCAAAGAATTCATCAAAACTACATCCTTTAGGATCAAGTACTCTCTGCTGATCCTGTGAAACATAAAATTCTGAGTTTTAAATCAGTGGCATATGAGATTTTTTGGTAGGTAGTAAATATCGGTTTGGACACTGACTTGGGCAACCATGGTTATGGAAAAGGAGAATTACTGCTTGTTGCAGTCTTTGAATTGCTGCTCCCAAAAAAGCCCAGGCTTTTCCTCCATCATTAAAACTGAATGTGATTTTTGATAACCAAACTTATCAGGGTCTCCTTTTCCTTTGAAGGACTGATGGCATTCCTTCCCCTTATCTTCCATGTATCAAATCCTTCCAGATTAAGATTTCTTCACATAGATTCAGTAAATATTAGTAAGGTGATCCTGTACCCTACTACATTCCCTGATACCTAAATAAAAAGAATGAATAATTGTCCACTTGTTTACAGGGAAGTTTCATTCTTGTGGTCAGATATACAAAGAAGTGGACACCTACAACTCATCCTCTCACACAAACACAAATGAAAAACATTTTAAATTTACAATGTAAATGAGATTCTGTGTGTAAGCAAATGGCAATACTTCTTCCAGTTTTATGTATTAAACACAATTATGGTTGACTTCTGCACAGTATTTTGAGAATGTGCCCATCTCCTTCTCTGGGATTGCACTACAACTGTACAAGACTCATGGCTATCCTCTTCATAAAATCTTCCAAAATATTTTTAGTTGGAAAAATAGGTTTATATACTTAATAGCTTGGAAAGTCACCACTTAAGTACTTTTCTTTTTGAAAGATCTAAATAATTTCTTCATTTTTCAAACTAATCCTAGCTACATAATTATCTCCCCATCTGCACCAACTGCTTGAGTCATACTGGAGCCCTGGAGTTCACCTGGACATTCTCAGGAGCTTACTGAAACTTTAACTTCAACTGATACATGTAATATTAACTTTTTAAAGAGAAATTATTTACATCCCTTCTTATACATGGAATTGTCTTTTTTTTTTTTCTCTTTAACTTTTGTAAGTGGTTTTTTTTCCAGGAGGAAATCCATTGGTCCACACAGAACACACTGGCCCTTTAACTGGAACAACTCTAAGATGACTATCAGGAGAAAACTGCAGCTCTTTTTGCACACATGCTTTGTGGAGGCTTTTTCTCTTTAATTTTTAATCTGGGAACACATAACATTCTAGTTAAATAAGTTTTTCTAGTTATCACCAAGTACAAAATTACATTACCTGCCTGTTCCTTGAGCCAAATACTGATTGTTCTTTGCCCTTATGAAAGAACATCGCTTGCCAAGGTCTTAAGTAAAGGGCGATTTCAGGTTCATATAAGGCATTAAATTCACAAAAGGGAGATAAAACAGCAAAGGGTAAGGGTTTAGGAGTGGTAATGTCACACAACATATATCACATTATGGCTGATTCAATATTACTCCAAGAGCTTTACTGGCAGCAGAAAATACCCTATGTTGAATATACAACTTAAACATTTAAAGGCTACCTACTATGCCAAAGTGCAATCTAATTTCCAGGATAACCTTAGTCCGCTGTCATTTAGAAAAAAATACATTAAGATAAACCCCACTACTGCTGATTCTACTTAGAAACATCAAAAGACTTTGGAGAATCCTAATCTTTCCAAATTACACAATTTACTGCCTGTATTTGTAAAAAAGAAACATTAATTTTATTTGGAAACTTTCAAAAGAATGAACAAGGCCCAAAGCTCACTAGCATGAGACATGGAAAAGCAAGAATCCCATAACCACTTCCTTTCCAAGAGGAATAGTAGAGACAGAAACAAGCAAGCACTCAATAGAGACACTAAGAGACAACGCACAGAAAAACCTATTTGCATTTTGTCTTTTCTAGCAAGGAATGCAGAATGAGTAAGAACTGAGTAAGAATTACTGACAAAACAGAGAACAAGATGTAGATAAATATTTATCAGACTGATCTAATTAAAAAACATCAAGGTAGAATATCCAATAATGAACTGGCTGCAGCAAAGCCAGAACTGTCAGTGATTCCAAGAAATGATGGAGAACAGATAAGTTCCAAACTCCCAGGCAAGTCTCTTTTTTAAGAAAGAGCAAGCTGCAGAAGCATAAACAATTCAGTCTAAATTCAACCCTACAAAAAATACTCAGTCTATTTGTAAATACTTAAAAGACGGTAAAATAATAAGCAACAGAAGGCCTAGATTAGCCAGGATTGAAGTCTATCAAGACAATTTAATGTTCTTCAAAGAATATTCTACTCATTTTTGTGAATATCAGAAAAATCATACATCTCAACTTTTGAGCCTGCTATCTAGGAAGTGCCTTTCAGTAGGAAATATTCTGATGAAATGACAGGGTGGATGAGGGGAAGAGGGCACATACAAGTCATTGGCAAATCACAAGTAAAGAGAGAAGCAAGTAACAGTTCATAAATTCAAACCCCCTACTAAGCAGGAATTTTCAGGATCTGCCTCAATCTGCCTTTAGAACATTTATTAATGGTATGAATGGTGGAGTAATGTTTATCTGTGTATAAAACATGCAGGCTAGAACTCTCAGAAGTCACATTTGCTCGAAGATAGCATTTGAAAAGTTTTTGGAATTGAGAAAAATCTTCAACAACTTCTACAAGGTCAGGCCCACAAACGATTCTGGCACACAGAAGGCTCTATCTGCTGGAGATGGAAATGATTGACTTTAATTGTAATATGAAAAGTGACTACACACTGGAAAAACTTTTAAACTTTTGGGGTATTCTAGCACTGGAACTGAGTCCCTTAAACACTTATGGAATCTTCACTAGTGCGGGCTTTTAAGTTAAAAAACAAACAAACAACGACAACAACAAAAATCAACTCTCAAAGAAAACCAATCTACCAAAAAGACCCCCACCAAAACCAAGTATCAAGATATAGATAAAATTACTTAAAGGCAGAAGTTGGTCTAAAGTTACCTTTTGATTTCCCTCTTGTGATTTTTTCTACCATTGCAATCTGTTCAGTTAGCGTGCAAAAACATATTCTATTTCATTGCAGCAAATGCTTCATTTCAATTCCATTCTAATAAATGAAAACTAGAAAGCAACAGATTAGAATCTGCTTTTGATCTTCCAACAGACTTGAAAAGTGTCTGTAAACATTTCCAGGCAAGCCAGGTTAAAATGAACAGCATAAACATGCAAAATTAGGGCAGAAACCATCTGCTGCTATTTTAAGCACCTTTTAAAGCATCAGAACTCATGCTCTGAATACAGAATTCTTCATTGATTAATCAGTTCCTTGATATAACAGGGTAATTATCTTTTCTATACATAATGAAAAACATTTTAAGGCTTTGGTAGTTGCAGTAAAATTAACTCAATGCATTGATTAATGTGGGATCCTGTAGTTCCTTGAAAAAAGGACAACTTTAAAAAAATGTGTTTGTTATTTTATTTCTCTGGACATATACTTTTGTTCTGCTTATGTGAATGGACTCTACAGCCAATTAATTTGTGCTTAACTTCAAAGTATATTTTTGAAGTGAAAGATTGAAACTAATATCCATGTTAGTATCACTTTGCAGGATTACCATTAGAAGCCTGTATCAAAAAAATTCACACCATGTTTTACATTGGAAGAGTCATTATCCTGCTCCATATGGCTCCATATTTTACTTCTGGCAGATTAATAAGTGTGCTGGATAGTCAAACTGAAACAAGGCCCAAATGAGAACTTGAAAATGCCACCTATTAAGTGTCCTTTGACTTCTGCACTCAGAGGAGCCCAAACCCACTGGATCTCTGTGGGGCTTCAAAGCTCTCTGCACTGATGTAGACCCAAAACTGCTGCAAGTATCTCGACAGGATGTAAAAACCAGGCACGAGGGAAAGCAGAGAGACAGTGACCAAGCATCAGTTACCTGAATGAAAGCAAGGAATGGTAACTTCCAACATAGGTCCTAGAAACACTGTTGTATTTTTCAGGGATACAGTCACTGGAAACTGCAACCAAATAACTATACGAATTCAAAAAACCCAACAACGAAGAAAAAGATTTAGTAACACTGCAGTTGTGCTGCCTTCACAAGGGAATAACTATCAGACATGGGCTTCCTATTTGAAGTAATTCTTCTTTTGAAACTCTTATTTAATTAGTCTGACTAGTGGACTGACATTTAGTCAAGTCACTCCACCTGAGAAAGGTGTAAAGGCACTAAGCATACACACAGTTGGATTACAGTAAAATAAAGAATTTCTACAGACTGCATTAAAAAATAGTAGAGACTGACTCAATTTTTGAAGGACTGGTACAGAGACTATGTTGACTATTAAGTGAAGAGGTAGTTGATGGATATGTTTCAAGATAAGTTTGCCACAGTGGGTCGAGAATGAGCAAATAATCATTCCATGCTAGCATAAAATAAACCTAATATTTGAGGGACATCACAAAATGATATTTCCACAAACATTACCTACTTCCTTGTATTAAAATACAGTTCCCTTTCCAAAAAAAAGGGTGTAGGTGTGTGTTTACTTTTAACACCACAAATTTAACATAATCTGGTAGCAGCCATGACAAACTAAAAAGGCCTGGATAAAATGCATTACCACAGGCATTGAAGAAAAAAAAACAAGATAGTGGAGCAAACAGCCAGTACAGAGTTTCTCAATGGCACCTGAAAAATTGTGGGGGATGTCACTTCTTTTTTTTTTTAAATGATTAGTCATCACTTGGCAAGACAATGATAATCAGAAATTCATACACAGATCATCACCCTAACAATGGAGCGAGGAGCTCAAAAAAAAATCTACTTTTACTTTATGACTGGGCAACACAACAGCAAACAGCAGTGTTAGCATATTCAAAACCTTCATATATAGAAGATGGAAATTTCAATTATTTATAAATCTATCAGACTGAATCATAGGGGGGCAGGGGAAATTGAAATAAGTTTTGGATAGACACACAAGGACTTCATCTCAAGGTGCATTCTTTCTCAAAATGTAAGATGTAATTTAAAAAAAAACAAGAACAAATGGAGAAATTATACTGCAATTAAGTAAACGAATGATACGGTCCATTCAGAATACCACATGTACTTTTCACTCGATCACATAAAATTTGCAGAATTACAGGAATTTCAGGAACAGAAGGAGCAGCAGAGCAAAACACTCTGGAAAACAAAACATCACATAGGGGACCTAACAGCTACTTTTCTTCTCAGAGTACTGTTGTGCTGTTCTGTCTATTCCTGGAAAACGAGCTTCTGTAAAAGAAAATAACCATCACTAGAGGGTGTCTCTTGATTTTTCCATGCAATAATTCTGAAATCTGTTTGGACTGTCTGTCAACAGCATATCACCTCCTAGCACAAGCTGGCACAGTGAGACTCAAAAAGAACTCAAAAGAAAAGTACACAGACCTCTGTGAGTTGAAAACATCCCTTAACTGTAGATGTCTGTAACAAATACCATATTTTTCTAAAATGTGTTTGAGGACAATACATATATTTTATTTTGGTAAAACCTGTTATCGATGAAAAACTAAGCATGTTTGTAATTCACTGGATTTTCATTTCACTGGTTTTTTTTAATATTCTGCTCTTATGCATCTCTTTTATGCATCCTATTTAGGTAAACCACAAAACCATGCAGTAAGATTCACTACACTAATCTTGTCCAAATTATTTAAAAGGAATATTGCAGAGATTCTGCTGAAAAAATTGAAGATTAGTTTTTGAGTACCAACGACCTCTATTCTTTCCAAACCTGCAGTTAGACATTCAGTTCTAACAGTTCTCTACCACATCACTCTCCCACATTCTCCCACTTTGTGAGTAGAGTATTTCACATGTGACTAAAAACAGCACATCAATAAATCCACACATTTTCATATCCATGAATGACACTTCAAGCACAAAATACAAGGTTCACATAATCACAGAATTGTTATGCTTGGAAGGGACCTCTGGAGATCATCCAGTCCAATCATCCTGCCAAGGCAGGGACACCTAGAGCAGGTGACACAGGAGCTCATCCAGGCAGGGTTTAAATGTCTCCAGAGAGGGAGACTCCACAACCTCCCTGGGGAGCCTGTTCCAGTGCTCTGCCACCCTCAATGTAAAGAAGCTCTTCCTCATGTTGAGATGGAACTTCTTGTGTTCTAGTTTATGGCTATTGCTCCTCATCTTGTTGCTGAGCACCACTAGAAAGAGCCTGGCACCATCCTCTTGGCACCCGCCTCTGAGATATTTATATGCATTAATGAGATTCTCTCTCAGTCGTCTCTTCTTCAGACTAAACAGGCCCAGCTCCCACAGTCTCCCCTCATAAGAGATGCTCCAGACCCCTCATCATCTTTGTGGCCTCCGCTGGACCCTCTCCAGTAGCTCCTTGTCTTTCTTGTACTGAGGAGCCCAGAACTGGACAATACTCCAGATGTGGCCTCACTAGGGCTGAGCAGAGAGTGAAGATCACCTCCCTTGACCTCGGGGCCACACTCTTCCCAATGCACCCCAGGATATCATTGGCCCTCCCGGCCACAAGGGCACACTGTTGGCTTATGGTCAACTTGTCATCCATCAATACTCCCAGCTCCTTCTCTGCACACCTGCTCTCTAGAAGGTCAGTCCCCAGCCTGTACCAGTACTCCCCAGGTGCAGGACCCTACACGTGCCCTTGTTGAACCTCATTAGGTTTCTCCCCAGTGAACTCTCCAGCTTGTAAAGGTCCCCCTCAATGGCAGCACAGCCTTCAGGTGTATCAGACACTCCCCCCCAATTTGGTATCATCAGCAAACTTGCTGAGGGTACATTCTATCCCTTCTACCAGGTCCTTGATAAATGAATTGAATAAGACTGGACCTATTATTGATCCCTGGGCAACGCCACTGACTACAGCCCTCCAACTGGATTCTACTCTGCTGATCACGACCCTCTGAGCTCTGCCATTCCACCAGTTCTTGATCCACCTCACTGTCCATTCCTCTAACCCACATTTCCTGAGCTTACCTATGAGGATATTATGGGAGAGTGTCAAAAGCCTTGCTAAAGTCAGGGCAGACAACACCCAGTGTTCTTCCCTCATCGACCCATCCTGCCATGTCATCATAGAAGGCTATCAGATCGGTCAAGCAAGATTTCCCCTTGGTGAATCCATACTGACTACTCCTGATGACTTTCATTTCTCTCACATATTTGGTGACAACCTCCAGAATCATCTGCTCCATCACCTTTCCAGAGACTGAGGTAAGGCTGACTGGCTGGTGCACATTCCAGTATGTATGAATTTGAAAAATGTAAGGGCATCTCATAATCTAATCATATTTAAATGTGATAGAACCATGTCTAAATACGATAGGAGCATGTTAGCTTTCAAACTCTGCTTTTTCTTACAGGACAAAGTTGACAGCATTCAGTTCTCCAATGGTGGGGACAGGTTCATAAGTGGTAGCAGAGATGGAACAGCCAGAATCTGGCATTTTGAGCAGGCAGAATGGAGGAGTATCTTATTGGACATGTCTGACCGATTGCTGGGGTACGTGGAGAGGGAGTTGATTTCTTGTTTTGTAAAGTCAGAAAGATTGAAAAACTCAATTCCTCTGACTAGAGTGAGCCTTGGCAACATCCTGCTTGAGTTCCGTGCTGTCTGGAGGGATGAAATGGGTGTTTTGCTGATGTAGTAATTG